>NC_135827.1:36233027-36348098 GCF_964213995.1 Mustelus asterias
TCTACAAATGTGAAAGGGTTGACAAATATTACAAAAATATCACAATTTTGTAAATATCTAACCAATTTTATCTGAATTTCACAGAGAGCATTTCCTCAGCTAAGGTTATAAGGGGTGACCCCCACTCCATTTCCAACATATTAATTTTTTTTTCTAAAATCCTTCTTTAGGCACGCACATTCATCGATCTGTCTCTCTCTCTCGCACACACAAACTCACACAAACGAGATTCCAGATTCTGCCCCAAGTGATTCTTTTCCTCTTGTCTTCACATTTAGCAAAACTACATCAACTGTTCTGACAATTCAAACTTAACACTTGTTCCTTTTTATCTCACATTAGAAACTAAACCACCAACTGTCGCCTTTTCTACTTGGAGGACTACACTCTTTCCATTGTAAGGCACCCCCAATTTTTCTTTTCACTGTTGATTGATAGGAAGCAGCTGTGTACAGCATTACCCCATCTTTTCCCTCCCATTTCTCCTGTTTTTTTTTTAAAGCCCCCCCTCCCCTAACTATCGCTACATTCCCTAACCACCACCCCCCCCCCCCCCCCCCCCCACCCCAGCTTTACATATAGGTGCTGTTAACCTTACTAAAACAAATGCAGCAGACAGTACAAGCATGAGATGAACAACAGTTGTGACGACAACAAAAAAAAAACACAAAATACTGCAAACTGTGCTTTAGTAACTTGCCAAAAAAAAAAAATGTAAAAAAAAATTAAGAGGTAGCTTTCAGAATAAGTTCTGACTCCTGCCTGACCAGGCAGCATCATTTTTCTTTTGAGAAACAAAAAAAGACAAAAATTTTGGTAATGACTGCATGTAGGTACAAACCCAAACACAAACTACTTTCTCTGCCGTGGCACTTTGCAGTCTGTTAAGTACTTAAAACTTTTGCTAACTGCCCGTCACATTTCGTGACGTTTTTAAATGACCCAAGCTTGTACACAAAAGGAGGACACGCACATGGAGGGGAGGAAGGCAGCAGGGGTGGGGGGGAAAACAAAATATATCATTAGCTGAACGAGGTCATACAACACGAGGTAATTCCAAGCACACACTGTGCGTAACACAGGTAATGGTTCAAACAAAGAAAAAATTAAACATTGAATTTTCTTCCCCATGTTCACCAGCACTGATTTTCTTCTCTCTTTCTCCCCCTCTTGCTTTACCACTAGACATAGCATAGATAGAGATAGGTTTTCTCAATTCTCCAGTCTGGTGGAATGTCCTCAGGTTTGTGGCTCTTCATATGCTTCTGCATAGCAGAGAGGCTGGGGCAGTAATCCAAACATATTGTGCACTGGTAGGGGGAGGCTCCATTGTGGGTGCGTAGGTGCTTAATCATCGCGGAGTAGTCCCGGGACCGTTGATGGCACAGTTTACACTCAAAGGGCTTTTCACCTGTGGAAGAAGAAAAGGCAAGTGAATCCTTCAAAAGGTCAAAACAACCTGTATTTCCCCGTTTTCAATATCCACCCCTTCCCCCAATTTCAAAGTCTGGCTAGGTGGATTGGCCATAGTAAATTCCCCCTCAGTGTACCCGAACAGGCGCCAGAGTGTGGCAACTAGGGGATTTTTACAGTAACTTCATTGCAGTGTTCACGTAAGCCTATTTGTGACACTCATAAGTAAACTTTAACTTTAAAAAGTGGACAATGCCAATGCACCCCATCTGGACAACCTGTGAACAAGTTCTATTCCCTTGTTTCAATCCCGCTGTCCTATCCCTACACTCTTACTTCTTGGCCTTACCTGGAGCTACCTGCTTCTCTGACATGGCTCCAACAGCGAATCTCCTTCCGCCCTCTCCATTCCCCCTTCCCCAATTCCTCTGGCCGCCTCATCCACCAATTCTGACTTCCCCCCCCCAACCCTCCACTAATTTCTCCTCCTCCTTCCCCCAAATTCCATTTCCCCCTTATTTCAATTTTATCCCATGCTGAAAACTCAACAAAAATCAGTTGGGAAAAACATCCACTCATTATACTGGACCACCTCACTAGGAAGTGCTGGTGGAATATTCAACTGTAGGGGCATCACAAATGTGGCCAACCCTGTTTATATTGAGCACAGTGCCAGACCTGAGGAAATTGAGCTCCAACGTGTTTGTTTATCTATTAGTGTCACAAGAAGGCTTACATTAACGCTACAATGTGAAAATCCCCTAGTCGCCACACTCCGGCGCCTGTTCAGGTGCACTGAGGAAGAATTTAGCATGGCCAATCCACCAGCATGTCTTTCGGACTGTGGGAGGAAACCGGAGCACCCGGAGGAACCCCACGCAGACACGGGGAGAACGTGCACACTCCGCATAAACAGTGACCCAAGCCGGGAATTGAACCTAGGTCCCTGGCGCGGTGAGGCAGCAGTGCTAGCCACTGTGCTACCATGAGCACTCATGAGAACAAGAGAGGGGAAGGAAACCTGAGTGAGGACAGAGGGGAGGGTGTAAAAAAAGGCAAGATATTCACATCTAAGTAGTGAAGGAAAGCCACACAAAGGGTATTGCCAGGTGCATAGAGATATCAAGTTACTTCCAAATCAATTCTCTCATTTCATTCATTGAAGCAGTTTGATCCAAGAACATTTCCTGGATGATGTAACTGGTCTTCCATTGTAAAATTCTTCAAAATCTACTTACCAAGCAATGTAAAAAGTCTCTCAATGCCAGGTTAAAGTCCAACAGGTTTATTTGGAATCACAAGCTTTTGGAGTGCAGCTCCTTCATCACTTTTTGAAGGGGCAGCGCTCCGAAAGCTCGTGCTATCAAATAAACCTGTTGGACTTTAACCTGGTGTTGTGAGACTTCTTACTGTGCCCATCCCAGTCCCACACCAGCATTTCCACATCATGGTTACCCAGCAATGTTTAATGAGCAAACCTACAAGACACACAACAGCAACTTGCCAAGGGTCCTTCAACAGTATTTTTCAAACCTGTGACCTCTAGATGAACAGCAGCAACAGGTGTATGGGAACACCACCACCTGGAAGTTCCCCTCCAAGCTACACACCAGCCTGACTTGGAAATATATCGCTGTTCGTTCACTGTCGTTGGGTCAAAGTCTTGGAACTCCCTCCCCAAGAGCACCGTGGGTGTGCCTACACCAGACAGACTGCAGTGGTTCAAAGCAATGGCTTTGCCCTTCTCAGGGGCAATTAGGGATCGGCAATAAATGTTGGTCTTGGCAGCAACACTCATCCCATAAATCAATTTTAAAAAGCAGAGAAGAATTTAGCAACCTCCCTATATTATGACATCAAAAGACTGTCTTTAACTCCATTTAGGTTGTGAATGTTCTTCTCATCTCTAAGTAATTATCTGCAAACCATCTCCTATCCCAGTTATAACATGCATAAAGGAAATTCACCCCAACCAGTCTATGCCGATGCTTTTTTGCTTCTTTTTGGGCTGTGGATGTCGCTGGCTGGGCGAGCATTTATTGCCCATCCCCAATTGCCCTTGAACTGTGTGGCTCGCTGGGCCATTACAGAGGGCAGTTAAGAGTCAGCCACATTGCTGTGGGTCTGGAGTCACGTGTAGGCCAGACCAGGTAAGGACGGCAGATTTCCTTCCCTAAAGGACACTAGTGAACCAAATAGTTGTTAGGGTGACCATTACTGGGACTAGCTTTCAATTCCAGATTTATAAATTGAATTTAAATTCCACCGGCTGCCATGGTGGGATTTGAATCGGTGTTCCCGGAATGTGAGCAGGGGCCTTTGGGTTATTAGTCCACTGACATTACCACTGCGCCACCATCTCCCTTGTACCCGCTAAGCGAGCAAATAGTCCCAATCACAACTACCTGCTCTCATATTCCTCCAGCTAGTGGCAACACAGGTGGAGAAGGTAGTCAAGAAGGCATACAGCATGCTTGCCTTCATCGGCCAAGGCATTGAGTTTAACATTGGCAAGTCATGTTGTATTTATAGAACCTTAGTTAGGCCGCACTTGGAATATAGTGTTCAATTCTGGTCACCATACTACCAGAAGGATATGGAGGCTTTGGAGAGGGTACAGAAAAGATTTACCAGGATGTTGCCTGGTATGGAAGGCATTAGCTATGAGGAGAGGTTGGAGAAACTTGGTTTGTTCTCACTAGAATGACAGAAGTTGAGGAGTGACCTGATGGAAGTCTACAAGATTATGAGGGGCATGGACAGAGTGGATAGTCAGAAGCTTTTTCCCAGGGTGGAAGATTCAATTACTAGGAGCATAGGTTTAAGGTGTGAGGGGCAAGGTTTAAAGGAGATGTACGAGGCAAGTTTTTTTTTTACACAGAGGGTGGTGGGTGCCCGGAACTCGCTGCCGGGGGAAGTAGTAGAAGCAGATACGACAGTGACTTTTAAGGGGCGTCTTGACAAATACATGAATAGGATGGGAATAGAGGGATATGGTCCCCGGAAGGGTCGGGGGTTTTAGTTCAGACTGGCAGCATGGTCGGTGCAGGCTTGGAGGGCCGAAGGGCCCGTTCCTGTGCTGTAATTTTCTTTGTTCTTTGTTCTATTCCTCAGGGTAGCACTAACCCTTTGATCAACATGTTATCAATGCAGCTTATCCACCACTGAAACTGAGGTTTATCCACAATTTTAAGGATTTAACATCTTCCAAAATGATTACGCACGAGTATGACGCAGGCTGCAAATGACTGGCATTGACAGATTTTTGAGCGCCAACAATTTAATGCATAACTGGTTGCTACCATTTACCTCAAAGCAGCTTATACCCTTCCATCTCTCAGCAGATTTATAATCAAATTAATCCACGCCATTTAAGTCTAGCGCTTGAATTATGAACAGCTGTTAAAGTCTGGGAAATATATAAAATTGCAGTAGGTGGTGATGGTTACAAATCAATTCCTTAAGTTTTTATTCACCCAATCTCCCAAATCAGCAAGCCTGTCGGCCAAGTGATTGATGCACCGTTAGTTCAAATGCTCAGTCTAGGAAGGAAATGCTCGACTAGAACGGAGAAGGGCAGATATGGGGACCAGAAACCCCCCCCCCCCAACCCAGAGAAGGTGGATTATGACCTCAGGTCCATTGCATACAGTGACTGGTTGGTGCTAAGCTGGCGCCAAGGGCTATTTATTATCATTTCTTTCAGGTCACCGTCTCCCAACCCGATTGTAGAAACTCTCTCAAGGACAGCGATTGCCCGGTTTAACTTGTGTAGCATCACAAAGAATCTGCAGCACATGAACAGACCATTCAATCCAACAGGTCCACACACCAGATGAACCTCCTCTCACCAGGCTTCATCTCACTATCAGCATGTCTACCAGTGGAACCAATTCCACCCTCACGGCACGGTGACACAGTGGTTAGCACTGCTGCCTCACAGCTCCAGGGACCCGGGTTCGATTCCCGGCTTCGGTCAGTGTCTGTGCGGAGTCTGCACGTTGTCCCTGTGTCTGCGTGGGTTTCCTCCCACAGTCCAAAGATGTGCAGGTTAGGTTGATTGGACGTGCTAAATTAACCCTTAGTATCCCAGAGTGTGATAGGTTGGAGGGATTAGCAGGGTAAGTAAGCAAGGGTGGGGCCTGGGTGGTTGTCAGTGCAGACTCGATGGACCGAATGGCCTCCTTCTGCACTGTAGGGTTTCTATGGTTTCTAATATCCATATGCCGGCTGATTTTCTTTCCCTGACCACCCCTCCAGCTAAGTGGCGGTTTCCACACCCCCCCATTGGGATCAGGTAACCCAATGTACAGCAGGGATGGTATCTACTATTACCTTGATCAGTCCATCAGCATATTCCTCTATTACTATCTACCATATGTGTATATCTCAATTCCCCTAATAACACTCACTCCATCCACCTCAATCATTCCCTCTGGTAATTAGTTCCACATCCTCACTAATTTCTGGGTAAAGAAGTTTCTCTTGAATTTCTTACTGGATTTTTTTGTGACTTGATCTTTCTCTCTGTGCTTATCTAAAAATGATGTGGAGATGCCGGCGTTGGACAGGGATGGGCACAGTAGGAAATCTCACAACACCAGGTTAAAGTCTAACAGGTTTATTTCGAATCACGAGCTTTTGGAGCACTGTTCCTTCCTCAGGTGAGTGACTCAATCCAACTGAGACTGAGTGACTCACCTGATGTTGGACTTTAACCTAGTGTTGTGAGACTTGTTACTTATCTAAATACTCCTTAAAGGCATCTATTTTAGGTTTACTAGATTAATACCGGGAAAGGGCGGGTTGTCTTACTTATTTATTAGTGTCACAAGTAGGCTTACATTAACACTGCAATGAAGTCACTGTGAAAATCCCCTAGTCGCCACACTCTGGCGCCTGTTTGGGTACACTGAGGGAGAATTTAGCATGGTCAATGCACCTAACCAGCACGTCTCTCAGACTGTGGGTGGAAACCGGAGCACCCGGAAGAAACCCACGCAGACATGGGGAGGACGTGCAGACTCCGCACAGACAGTGACCCAAGCTGGGAATCGAACCCGGGTCCCTGGTGCTGTGAGGCAGCAATGCTAACCACTGTGCCACCCTGCCGCCCATTATTAGGAAAGGTTGGAGATGTTAGGCTTGTATCCGATGGAATCTAGAAGAGCAAGAGGTGATTTGATTGAAACATAGACAATCCTGAGGGGTATTGACAGTGTTGATTTTGAGAGGATGTTCCTCTTGTGGGAGAATCTAGAGCAAGGGGTCACTGTTTAAGACAGATGAGGAAAACATTTTCTCAGAGGGCAGTGAGTCTTTGAAACTCCCTCCCTCAAAGACAGTGGAAGTAGAGTCTTTGAATTTTTTCAAGAGAGGGGCAGATAGATAAATTCTTGATAAATAAGGGGATGAAAGGTTAGCTGGGATAAGGGGGGGGGAGGGGTGCAATCATAGAATCCTACAGTGCAGAAGGAGACCGTTCGGGCATCGAGTCTGCACCAACCACAATCCCACCCAGGCCGTATCCCTATAACCCCATGCATTTACCCTAGTTACTCCTCCTGACACTAAGGATCAATTTAGTATGGCCAATCCACCTAACCTGCACATCTTTGGACTGTAGGAGGAAACTGGAGCACCTGGAGGAAACCCATGCAGACATGGGGAGAATGTGCAGACTCCGCACAGACAGTGACCCAAGCCGGGAATCGAACCCAGGTCCCTGGTGCTGTGAGGCAGCAGTGCTAACCACTGTGCCACCGTGCTGTCCCTGAAGTTGAGGTTATAATCAGATCAGCAATGATCTTATTAAATGGCGGAACAAACTCGAGGGGCCGAATGGCCTACTCCCACACCAAATTCATATTCGTATGTATTTGTCCACGATGATTGCCAATTTTTTTTTCCAATCAGAATCTCACTAATTAGCTGCAGGGCAAGTTCCGTGAGATGCTCACGGATGTTAAAAATGGAGCTCCCTCCCTCTCACTGACTCAGTTGCTGAGTATTGCCGGAACCTGAACTGCACGGGGAGATCAAGGCAACATCAGATGACATCCCTGCATGTGATTGGGTTAGCTGATCCCAGTGGCGGGGGGGGGGGGGGGGGGGATGGGAAAACCCCAATTGGGCTGGTGGGGCTTCGGGATGAAGGAGAGAGAGCAGAGAAAAGAAATCCAGGGTGCATGGATATTAGGCGAGGAGGGAATTGGCCAGCACTGCGTCACGTGGATACCAGGTCCCGCTGGTAGAATGTGTTTGGCCTCGTGTGTGAAAGAAATGTCACTGAGCTGATGTGGAGCAGGTGCCTACAGTTAAGGCTCGTCTGTGCTGGTGGTGAGAAAGAAATTCCAGAATATTGTTCAGCTCTTTCAGTGCTGTGACACTCAAGTCGATAAATCAGCAACAGTAACACAGCCATAAGCCTTGGTTCATTTCAGCAAATGATTAGGATAAGCTATGGAGGTAGCTGAGGCTATGTGACAGCAGCAGAATTATATGATGCAGAATCCCTTCAGTAAAGAATGCCTTTAGAGTGGCATGGTGGTTAGCACTGCTGCCTCACAGTGCCAGGGACCTGGGTTCGATTCCAGCCTCAGGTGACTGTGCTGAATTTTGCACATTCTCCCTGTGTCTGCATGGGTTTCCTCCAGATGCTCCAGTTTCCTCCCACAGTCCAAAGATGTGCAGGTTAGGGTGAATTGGCCATGCTAAACTGACCCTTAGGCTGAAATTTTACCGTCCCGCCCACCACGGGAATTGGAGCGGGCGAGGGGCGGACCATGGGAAGGTTCATTGACCTTGGGTGGGATTTTACGGTTTCGGGATGAGCGAGGCCGTAAATTCCCACTCTTAGCGTCAGGGGACCAGCAGGGTAAATACATGGGGGTTCTGGGGATAGGGCCTGGGTGGGATTGTCATTAGTGCAGGTTTGATGAGCTGAATGGCCTCCTTCTGTTGTAAGAATTCTATGATTATGTTCGGGTGGGTTTTATCCAGACTCGAAATGTTGGCTCTATTCTCTCTTTCCACATATGCTGTAGTAAGAAGTCTCACAACACCAGGTTAAAGTCCAACAGATTTATTTGGAATCACGAGCTTTCGGAGCGCTGCTCCTTCATCAGGTGAGTGAGTTCAGGTGAGAAGGAGCAGCACTCTGAAAGCTTGTGAATCCAAATAAATCTGTCTGACTTTAACCTGGTGAGAGATTTCTTACTGTGCCCACCTCAGTCCAACGCCGGCATCTCCACATCATGGCTTCCACAGATGCTGCCAGACCTGCTGAGATTTTCCCAAATTTTCTGTTTTTGTTTCAGATTCCAGCATCTCATAGAAACCCTACAGTGCAGAAAGAGGCCATTTGGCCCATTGAGTCTGCACCGACCACAATCCCACCCAGGCCCTACCCCCTTATCCCTATATATTTACTCGCTAATCCCTCTAACCTCCGCATCTCAGGACACTAAGGGGCAATTTTAGCATGGCCAATCAACCTAACTCGCACTTCTTTGGACTGTGGGAGGAAACCGGAGCACCCGGAGGAAACCCACGCAGACACAAGGAGAAGGTGCAGACTCCACACAGACAGAGACCCAAGCCGGGAATCAAACCCAGGTCCCTGGAGCTGTGAAGCAGCAGTGCTAACCACTGTGCTACCGTGCCGCTCAGTATGTAATATTTTGCCTTCATCTCCAGAAGTATTAATATATTTTTTAAAATTGAAATAGGAAAAGCCTATTTAGCTGGCAATGCTGTAGTGAGGAGGGTCTAGTTAAGGACCACACATCTTTTCCTTCGTTAACTCATGAACCATGGTAAGGGACTTGATTTTAACCTTTGGCATTTTCCCAATTTCAGATTCTTTGATTTGATTTATTATTGTCACATGTATTAACAAACAGGGAAAAGTATTGTTTTTTGTGCGCTACACAAAGCATACCATTCATAGAGAAGGAAATGAGAGTGTGCAGAATGTAATGTTACATTTGTAGTCATAGCTAAGGTGTAGAGAAAGATCAACTTAATATAAGGTAAGTCCATTCAAGAGTCTGACAGCAGCAGGGAAGAAGTTATTTTTGAATCGGTTGGTACGTGGCCTCAGACTTTTGTAACTTTTTCCCGATGGAAGGAGGTGGAAGAGAGAATGTCCAGGGTGCGTGAGGTCCTTAATTATGCTGGCTGCTTTGCCGAGGCAGCAGGAAGTGTAGACAGAGTCAATGGATGGGAGGCTGGTTTGCGTGAAGGACTGGGCTACATTCACGACCTTTTGTAGATTCTCATGGGGCGGGGTGGGGGAGAAAGTGTCCTTTTGCTCAGGCCACCTTGCCGATGGAAGGGAATGGAAAGCACCTCAGCAGGTACGAACCTACAAAAGTCGCGGCTTAACAAACTGCACAATCAACATCTTATTTCCAACCTCGCCCGACAAGCATCACACAATTAAACATTCGAGAACCACACTCCTAAATTGCCAAGAGATGTTCTGCTTCAATTAGCATTTCTATGACCTGACTCAAATTAGTTTTTCCTTTAACACAAAAAAAAGACTCCAATTTATAATGCCAAGCAGCAGCCCATTTAATCTTTCACGCTACAAGGGAGTACAATGTTGAAGCATATAGTTAACAAACACAGTGCAATCTCTGGAAGGAGCCATGTGTGCAAAGGAAGGCTAATAATGTTCAGTGTACTGTGTGGCGAACGTGTAGAGAAATGGGAACAATAAAGTGTACGGACCATTTTAAATACATTTGTGTGGTTTGCTACATCAGGTTTTGTATGTCAGAATACCACATAAATCAGAAGGGATTTATTGGAATCCTATATAGCAAGCATGAACAGGGTGGAATTATGTCAGCATTTTATGAATGGGAAGGGATTTATTGAAACCTTGAATCCTGGGACTGAATCGGATGAGGTTTAAAACAAACTTTGGAATCCTACATACAAGCACTGAATGGGATAGGATTCATTGGAATTCTATAGGCTGGAAGTGAATGGTTAAGGGGTTTGGATTATTGGAATTCAATATACTACGAATGAATGGATAGGTCAACTCTCGCACTCTTGGGTGTTGGAATAGTAGGAGCAATCTTTCACGGTACGAAGGAGTACAATGCTTAAGCATAAAATTACCAAATGCAGTACAATCTCTGGAAGGAGTCATTAAGGTGTAAGGGAATTATTTAAAAATTCTTTCATGGGATGTGGTATCATTCGTGGCACTCCAAACACTCAGGTGGCACAATGGTTAGCACTGCTGCCTCACAGTCCCAGGGACCCGGGTTCAATTCCGGCCTTGGGTCACTGTCTGTGTGGAGTTTGCACATTCTTCCCGTGTCTGCGTGGATTTCCTCCGGGTGCTCCTGTTTCTTCCCACAGTCCAAAAGATGTGCAGGTTAGGTAGATTGGCCATGCTAAATTGCTCCTTGGTGTCAGGGGATTAGCAGGGTAAATATATGGCGGTTGCGGGGATGCGACCTGGGTCGGATTGTTGTCGGTGCAGGCTCGATGGGCTAGATGGCCTCCTTCTGCATTGTAGATTCTATGAAATGATTGTTTTGCTCGGCCATTTCAGAGGGGCAGTTAAGAGTCAGCCACATTGCTGTGGGTCTGGAGTCACGTGTAGGCCAGACCAGGTAAAGACATTAGTGAACCAGATGGGTTTTTCCAACAATTGACAATGGTTTCAGTCATTATTAGACTTTTAATTCCAGGTTTTTATTGAATTCAAATTGTCAGTTTGAGATTCAAACCTGGGTCCCTGGATTACTAGTCCAGTGACAATACCACTGGGCCACCGCGTCCCCTTCCATAGACTGGGAGTGAGGAGATTTCACCCATTGGAATTCTAGATGCAGGGAGCGAATGGCAGGAGTTGAAATTGCACATTCATTAAAATAGATCTTACTAATTAAGCTACCTGTGTTAATGTAAATCACTTCAAGTGCCAGACAGGTATAGGTCACAGGTATAGGTTGAGAGGAAGTGGATTTAAAACAGATGAGGAGGAACTACATCTCGTAGAGGGTGGTGAATTTGTGGAACTCGCTGCCCCATAGCGTGGAGGAGTCTGAATCATTAAATGGTTTCAACGAGGAGATAGATACATTTTAAATAAAAAAACAGATTAAAGGGATATGGGGAACAGGAAAGGTTTGAGAACAGGGAGAATTCAGCCATGATTTGATTGAATGGTGGAGCAGGCTCGAAGATTAAATTCGCCTACTTCTGCTCCTATGTTCTTTCCCATGAAGGTCTGGTTGTGCCTGAGGTTTACCTGTGTGAACTCGGTAGTGAGTCTCCAGCTGGTGTTTCAGACTAAACTTCTTGCCACATCCATTGCATTCATAGGGCTTTTCCCCGGTGTGGATGCGCTTGTGACTTTTCAGAGTGCACTCATCTCGGAAGCAGCTCCCGCAAAATTCACACTCGTATGGGTGGTCACCTAGGAGAGAATAAAAAGGAAATAAAATATACATCAGGGGCTACTTGAGAAAACAGAAGGCCTCTCTGCCGATCTCATCACAACCACACTCTGAACACTGTGTTTTGCTCACTCTATCAGATTTACTTCCACTAGGAATGATGAAGGGGTGAATAAGAGTGGATTCCAAATGCAATGGAATGAGATTATGAAGGATTAGAGCATGCTTATGAGTAAAAACACAGGGTTGAGGAGGGACATGACTGAAGCACATATGCTAAAGTAAAGGAAAGTTAAAGCTTATTTATTAGTCACAAGTCGGCCTACATTAACACTGCAATGAACTTACTGTGAAAATCCCCTAGTCGCCACACTCTGGTGCCTGTTCGGGTACACCGAGGGAGGATTTAGCATGGCATCTACCTAATCTGCACATCATTGGACAGTGGAAGGAAACCGGAGCACCCGGAGGAAACCCACGCAGACACGGGGAGAACGTGCAGACTCCACACAGACAGTGTCCCAAGCTAGGAATCGAACCCAGGTCCCTGCTGCTGTGAGGCAGCAGTGCTAACCACTGTGCCACCTTGCACAAAGATCCCAAGGCACTATTACAGGAGAGTTAGCCCCGGTACCCTGGCCAATATTTCGTACTGAACCAACATTACAAAGACAGATTCTCTGGCCATTCTCACATTGCCGGAGCTTGCTGTGTGAAGATTGACTGCTGCAACCAGGGAGTACGTTTAAAAAATACCTAATTTGTTGTAAAGCACTTTAGAATGTTCCAAGGCTGTGAAAAATGAAATGGAATGAGGTTATGCAACGCATTGCTTTTTCCTTTAAACAAATTATTACCTGGTAGCAACACAGTGAACCCAGCTATTATTACAGGAAAATGATGCTAAAGAAGCAGAACGCGGGAATATAGACAGAAGCTGGCGAAAAGTGAAAGAAAGGAGGGAGGAAAGAGGAGGTAGTTGATACAAAAGGTTGAATTGGCCATCATACATTGCCTCATTATATCTCAAGCATCTCAAAGCCATTTCACAACAAGATTAAGTTTGAAGGATGGTGACTTCTATCACTTAGATCAATGCAGCAGACAATTTATAGGCATCAAGATTCCACAGAAAACAATCAGGGTGGCTTTACACATCAGCCTTATTTTCAGGTTTGCTAAGATTCCAAACTTACCTCATCTTGGAGAGAAAAATAAAAATGCAACAGCGGGTGGCACAGTGGTTAGCACTGCTGCCTCACAGCGCTAGCGACCTGGGTTTGATTCCGGCCTTGGGTCTCCGTCTGTGTGAAGTTTGCAAATTCTCTGTGTGCCTGCATGGGTTTCCTCCGGATGCTTCGGATTCTTCCCACAGTCCAAAAATGTACAGGTTAGATACATTGGCTATGCTAATATTGCCCCTTGGTGTTCCAACATATGCAGATTAGGAGAATTAGGAGGGTAAGTATGCAGGGTAACAGGGTTAGGGCCTGGGTGAGATGCTCTGTCAGAGTGGATTCGATGGGCTGACTGGCCTCCATCTGCAATGATTCTATGAACTTCGAGACTGAAGTGAGGGTGAAAGTAAAGACATTAACTGGCTTAACTCATGATAGAAACTGGTTTAAAACCACCGAATTCCATCATTACCACTATTTCTTACATGGATTCCTTTTCCTTTGATCATTTCCTGAAGGAATGTGGTGTGTTCTACCTTCAAGATGCACTGGTTGAGGTCAAGGGATTGAGAAGTCCTGTTGGACTCGTCAAGACTTCTTTCAATAGGACTTCTCAAATCCCATGACCTCAACCATCTGGATGGACAAGAGGCAGCAAGTGGATGGGAAAACCACCATCTGCAAGTCACAGCCATCCTGACTTGGAACATATCCTGCTCTTGCTTCTTTGGAACTGGATCAAAATCCTGGAAACTCCTAACAGCAATGTGGGTGTACCTACACCACATCAACTGAAGTGGTTCAAAAAAACAAAACAGCAGCTCATCCCCACCTTCTGAAGGGAAATACTGTCAACAGATTTGGTCCCCTTGTCTAAGGGGAGACATACTGGCATTGGAGGCAGTCCAGAGAAGGTTCACGAGGTTGATCTCAGATATGGAGAGATTTTCATATGAGGAGAGGTTGAGCAAGTTGGGCCAGTACTCATTGGAATTTAGAAGAATGAGTGGTGACATTATTGAGACATATCGGATTCTCAGGGGCCTTGACAGGGTAGATGTTGAGAGGTTGTTTTCCCTTCTGCGCGAGTCTAGGACCAGAGGGCATAATCTCAGAGTAAAGAGGTCACCCATTTAAGACAGAGTTAAGGAGGAATTTCTTCTTTCAGAGGGTAGTGAATCTGTGGAATTCTTTACCGCAGAGGGCTGTAGAGGCTGGGTATGTATGTTCAAAGCTGAAGGGAATGAAGGGTTATGGGGATAAGGTGGGAAAGTGGAGTTGAGGATTATCATACCAGATCAGTCATGATCTCAATGAATGGCAGAGCAGGCTTGATGGGCCGAATGGCCTACTTCTGCTCCTCCATCTTATGATGGAAGGGCAATCAAGCATTGTCCCACAAATAATTCAAAGTCTTAAATACCAGCATTAGTAGTGATATCCAAATGAATCTTCAAAAGTAACTTCCCCTGCCACTTGCTGTTCCTGGGGAATCGGAAAACAAGCCATAAACATCAGCTTAAAGAAACCACAGCTGTCACCGGCAGTGATCCACGCGTAGTGCATTGGCAAAGCAGCTCACCATGCCTCCCATTGGCTTGTGATCGGCTCATTATGCTGGCTGAAAACTTCATCTTGCTTAAGCATAGTTTCACCATCTCATCCTTAAAGAGAGATTCGCAAATTGTTGCAGAGATACATCCGGGAAGATGGGCACCAAGGAGAAAGATGGAGATATGAATCTGTGGCCAAAGTGACAAAGATATCATTGGGAGTGACTCAAGTCTGAAAAATGGCCTCGTTCCAGAAGGGGTGATGGGGGTCCTTAGCGGACAGTGTCTCGTCTGGTGAGGCACAACCTGATGATCATTTATCTAACATTCGATTTTAATCTGTCACTCCCCATTCCTTTCACCCTGAAGATGTGGGATCCTGCTGATTAGCTGTTACCTCGAGTGCTCTTCTCCAGTGACCCTCCTCCACACGCGAGCCCAGATTGTGAGCATGAGTAAGTTATTCGACACGGGGTGGCATCACAATCAAGTCAGATCCCACTGTCGCTTGACGCTCCAAAATGAGGGTGGCATGGTGGCTAGCACTGCTGCCTCACAGCGCCAGGGACCCAGGTTCAATTCCCACTTTGGATGACTCTCTGTGTGGAGTTTGCACGTTCTCCCTCTGGCTGCGTGGGTTTCCTCCGGGTGCTCCAGTTTCCTCCCACAGTCCAAAGATGGTAGGTGGATTGCTAAATTGCCTCTTAGTTCCAAAGATGTGTAGGTTAGGGGGATTAGCAGGGTAAATCGTAGAATCCCTACAGTGCGGAAGGCGGCCATTCGATCCATCGAGTCTGCACCGAACACAATCCCACCCACGCCCTATTCCCATAACCCCACATATTTACCCTGCTAACCCCCTGACACTAGGGTCAATTGAGCATGGCCAATCAACCTAACCTGCTCATCTTTGGACTATATGGGGTTATGGGAAAGGGCTTGTGTGGGATACTCTGCCAGAGAGTCGATGTAGACTCAATGGGCCGAATGGTCTCCTTCTGCACTGTAGGGATTCTATGATTCTAGATCTAGCCTCCACATAGCAGTTGAGAGCAGGGAGCCTGTGGGCCCAATTTTAGCACTCACTACTATCACCATCTGATTCATCTAAAGTCTGCAGCACTGCAAACTCAGACCAGAGTTACTTTGGCAAGCTCAGTCACAAATGTAATCGTGGGTGACTGAAGGACTGACACGAGACTCGTTTCAAACAAAATCTAGACAACAACTGACAAAAATTAACAGAGAAACCACTTTTTCTCAAAAAAAAAACCATGCAAAATTACCCCCACATGAAAAACTATTTGCAACCAAATCTAGCGATCAGTTGCTGCCAATTAATAACGAAGAACATTTCTGCGCAGTAATATCTAATTATAATGCCACAGAATTTCCTTCCCTCTCTAAACCCTGTGAGTATAGCAAGATGCGACGGGCAGAGGGATGTTTTATTGCACCCTCGATAATCGAGTAGATGGCAAGAGGCAGGCAGTGTTGTAACATTTTCTTCATTTCCATACATTTTCTTTTAAGCAGCTCTGGACTTTAAAACCGTCAGCGGTGACCTACACTCTTCACTGCATTCATATCAAGTTGCTCTCCTGGCTTTGCATAAATTGCCCTTTTCCCGATTCATCCTGTCAGTTCCTTTCTTCTGAGAGTTTGCCCTCTTTCCCACCCCCATTCACTCCTTTAAAGCTGGTCGGAGTCTATTTAAAAATGTGCTCATTGTAAACTTATCGAGGTCCCACGAAACCATTTTTGAGCAAAGTCTGAAGTTTTGATATTTATTTGCATTGATGTACCTGCGTCAGTGCATGAACAACTGATTTTTTTTCTGAATGCTTTTGCTATTGGTATGAACTTCATATGGTATACTATTCATAGAATTTTACAGGGGAGGTGGCCATTCAGCCCATTATGTCTGCACTAGCTCTCTGAAAGAATCATCCAAAACCAAGAGACATGGGGTGGTGTTCCACCATAAGCTATTAATAGGAAGAGGCCAGGACTTACCAGGCTGCCACAGCTCATTCGAAGAACTGTGCAGTTCATAGAATCCTATAGTGCAGAAGGAGGCCATTCAGCCCATCAAGTCTGCACTTACTACAATCCCACCCAGGCCCTATTCCCACAACCCCATATATTTACCCTGCTAATCCCCCTGACACCAGGGTCAATTTAGCATGACCAATCAACCTAACCCACATATCTTTTGGACTGTGGGCGGAAACCGGAGCACCCAGAGGAAACCCACGCAGACATGGGGAGAACGTGCAAACTCCACACAGACAGTGACCCGAGGCCGGAATCGAACCCGGGTCCCTAGCGTGAGAGACAGCAGTGCTAACCACTGTGCCACCGTGCCGCCCCATTACCCCCAGTCCTGTGTTCTTTCTCCTCATCTCTCGAATTCTTTTCCTCCAGATATACTTTTTTTAATTCCTTGCTGAAGGCTACTGTTTAAATGATAACCATCGCCCTATCAGGCAGCATTTTCCAAATCATAGAATCCCTACAGTGCAGAGGCAGGCCATTTGGCCCATCGAGTTTGCACCAACTCTCTGACAAAGCATCTTACAGAGGCCCTATCCCTGTAACCCTATGTATTTACACCACCCATCTTGCAATTAGTATGGCCAATCCAGCCAACCTGCACACCTTTGGACTGTGGGAGGAAACCCACACAGACACAGGGCGAACATGCAAACTGCACATAGACACGGGGAGATGAGGCAGCTCCACCAAAGAGACAGCAGAGGTATCATGGGCTTTTTCTGTGCTCTATCATTCTATGACTGTATGTAGTAGTTACTCATCTCATTTGTTGTTCATGGGATCTTGCTGTGGGGCAGTTGGCTGACAGATTTGTCTATATAACAGCGACTGCACTTCTCAAGTCATTCATTGGCTGTGAATGCTTTGGGGCACATTGCCTATAGGAGGGAATTCTTTTATTTTCCTCTCTGGACCATCTGGAATACACTTTCCTTTTTAATAGACGTCTGTTACCAGTCGTATGGAATGATTCCAGTGACATCCTCCCTCTGCCAGAGGGACAAGGTTTACTGTCTGAATGTGATCCAAAATAGGTTTCATTGTAACGTAACATTGGAACATTTTAGGAAGGGGAGAATATTTCCTCTTTTTATATAAAAAAAAGCAGCAAACAGCATTTAATTATTTATCTGCTGCCCCTATTATTTGGGAAAAGGGCTAAAACGAAGAACCTCTTTTTAAAAATAAGTACGGGTCCTGCATAATTTGTTGCTTGGCAATAGTCAGCCTCTAGCATGTTAATTATGTCAAACCCGCGCTTAATGAGTCCAACATTAAGTGCACAGCAAAGGGCCCCCTTCGACTGCCCAGAGATCTGCACCTGTGCCCCAAGCAATGCATTACCTGGAACAGCTGTCACCAGGCCCGCAGTGACAACCAGCAAGCAGTGACACAGGGCGCCTGCACAGATGACGGTTTATTGTGTGATTAGCAGCATAAATCATAGATCCATCAATACCAACGGCTCCTGGCTGGTCTGCAGAAGCAAATGCAGCTTGCCAGCAGTGAATGACAAACAGCAAACGGTCCAGGTTAAGTACAGGAGGGTTTTAAAACCAGACCTGAACAGCAGGGAGTTGGCGAGTTTCCCTCGGTTACCTTTGTTTCACAACATCTGATCAGATGTAAACATTCTAACATTATCCAAAATAGGACACCACAAATTGATTACCTCTTTTTACTTTAAACAAGGAAACTCGAGCCCAGTCCATCACGCGAATCAGTTTCCCATCCACCAACTCTGTCTACACTTCCCGCTGCCTCGGAAAAGCAGTCAGCATAATCAAGGACCCCACGCACCCCGGACATACTCTCGGGAGGCACGGTGGTTAGCACTGCTGCCTCACAGCGCCAGGGGCCCGGGTTTGATTCCCAGCCAGGGTCAGTGTGTGTAGAGTCTGCACATTCTCCATGTCTGCGTGGGTTTCCTCCGGGTGCTCCATTTTCCTCCCACACACACTGACTCTCACTGGGGTACGGGTTCCCCACACACTGACTCTCACTGGGGTACGGGTTCCCCACACACTGACTCTCACTGGGGTACGGGTTTCCCACACACACGGACTCTCACTGGGGTACGGGTTCCCCACACACACTGACTCTCACTGGGGTACGGGTTCCCCACACACACTGACTCTCACTGGGGTACGTGAATCATACCTGAAGTGAACCATATCATGGTTATTCTAGCCAAATTCAAGATGCAAACTTTATAATCAGGCGGGCTTCATAAAACACTTTGGAGTTTCTGACCTGAACCATAACAACCTCCATTCACTGCAGCAAGATGGGAAAATCCCAGCCATGGGCGAGGTTGGAGATTCTGGCCCTATGTCTACCCAATCAAACCCATTCAGACAGATGACCTTTCCACTTGCCAGAATCAGGAGCCACAAATAAAAGACTCATAAATCCAACAGAACATTCAGCAGAAAATTCTTTGTCTACAGAGATTTTAAGTTTATTTATTAGTGTCACAAGTAGGCTTACATTAACACTGCAATGAAGTTACTGTGAAAATCCCCCAGTTGCCACATTCTGGTGCATGTTTGGGTACACTAAGGAAGAATTTACCATGGCCAGTGCACCTAACCAGCACGTCTTTCGGACTGTGGGAGGAAACCGGAGCACCCGGAGGAAACCCACGCAGACACGGAGACTCCGCACAGACAGTGATGCAAGCTGGGAATCGAATCTGGGTCCCTGGAGCTGTGAGGCAGCAGTGCTAACCGCTGTGTCACCGTGCTGCCCTAATTGTAGCAGAGATGTTAGAATGTGGAACCCTGTGGAAGTCAAGGAGAAAAGCATGGCTGCATTTAAGTTAATCGAGATAAACAGACGAGGAGGGTTTTTTAAAAAAAGGGATAGAAGGATATTCTGATAGGTTTAGATGAAGAACAGTGGTGTAGATTCAGATGGAGTAGATCAATTCTATCAAGAGGCGGCTGGATATAGCACTTGGGGTGAACAGGATCACAGGTTATGGGGAGAAAGCAGGATTAGGCTATTGAGTTGGATGATCGTAACGAATGGTGGAGCAGGCTCGAAGGGCCAAATGGCCTCCTCCTGCTCCTATCTTCTAGGTTTCTATAAACACTGACATGGGGCAAATGGCCAGTTTCTATGCTTTAATTACTTTGTAAATATTTTATTCAGTTCCCCTCAGTAGCCAAGTACTTTTTGCGGGTTTAATTCGGTAATTATGGTATCTCGGACACCACATATTTCACCACACGCTGCAAATCATCAAAAGATTAGAAACCACCATGTGCAACAACTGGGATAGGACAGTTTTTCTCGCTCGCTCTCTCTACTGGGCAACCTATCCCCTCCCCGAGATCAGTGCGACTATTTTTTATTTTGATTTACCCATTTGCTGTACTCTGGTGATAAAACTACATTTTATCAGCTTCCGCCAGCTGTGATACACACACTCAGCTGTCCGAGGAGAAAAGACCACAATAAACAGCCAATCTGAAGGTACGCCGTGTGCTACTCCTGCCTGGCTGGATCTGGAGGGGGTGGGGGGGGGGGGGGGGGGGGCGGGGGGGGATGTGCAGGAAGGAATACATAAAACAACTTGCATTTTAACACAATCAAATGTCCCAAGGTGCTTCACAGGAGAGTTAAAGAAAATTTGACACCAAGTTAATCAGGAGTTATCAGGGCAGGTGACCGAAAGCTTTCTCAAACAGGTTGGTTTTAAGGGGCATCTTAAAAGGAGAGAGAGAGAGAGAGAGAGCTGGAGAGGCTTAGGGAGGGAACAAAGAACAATACAGCACAGGAATGCCAGAGATTAGAAGAATAGGAGCAGAATTAGGCCATTCAGCCCATCAAATCTTCTCCGTCATTCAAGGAGATCATGGCTGATCTGATAAAATCCTCAGTTCTACTTTCCCACCTTATCATTCAATTTCCTCACCAAGCTTAGTGTCCAGACAACTGAAGGCAAGGCTGCCAGTGGAGCAGTGATCAAAATCCAGGATGTGCAAGAGGACAGAATTGGAGAAGGGTAGAGATCCAATTGTTAGCACTGCTGCCTCACAGCGCCAGGGGATTGGGTTCTATTCCGGTCTTGGGTCACTGTCTGTGTGGAGTTTGCACGCTCTCCCCTGCGTGGGTTTCCTCCGGATGCTCCTGTTTCCTTCCACAGTCCAAAGATGTGCAGATTGGCCATGCTAAATTGCCCCTTAGTGTCTCAAGATGTGTAGGTTAGGTGGATTAGCCATGGTAAATGCGCTGGGTTTCGGGGATAGGGCAAGGGAGAGGGCCTGGGGAAGGTACTCGGTCAGAGAGTCAGTGCAGACTCGATGGGCTGAAAGGCCTCCTTCTGCACTGTAGGGATTTTGTGTCAAGAATTCTATATCTGAAGGCTGTGCGATGGAGGAGATGATAAATAGGGAGTAGGGACTCCATGGGAAGGATTTTGAATCATAAAATTATTGAATCCTGCAGTGCATAGAGGCCATTCAGCCCATTGAATCTGCACCGACCACAATCCCACCCAGATCCTATTCCCATGCATTTACCCTAGCTAATCCCCCTGACACTAAGGGACAATTTAGCATACCCAATCAACCTAACCCACACATCTTTGGACTGTGGAAGGAAACCAGAGCACCCGGAGGAAACCCACGCAGACACGGGGAGAACGTGCAAACTCCACACAGACAATAACCCAAGCTGGGAATCGAACCCGGAGCTGTGAGGCAGCAGTGCTAACCACTGTGCCACCCCACCACCCCAAGGATGAGGACTTTGAAATCAGAGTGCTACTTAACGGAAGCCGCTACAGCACAGCAAGCACGGGGATGATGGGTGAATGGGACCTGGTGTGACTGAGGCAGCAGAGTGGATGCACTTATATTTTTGCAGGATGAGAGGCCATCCAGGATTGCATTTGATTGGTCAAGTCGAGGAGGTAACAAATGAATGGATGAGGGTTAAACAGATGGGCTGAGGCAGAATTTGACAACGCTCGGAAGCTGGAAGTCAGGAGTTCTTGCTGATGGTACCGATATGTGTCCCAAAAGAACAAGACTGCGACCCAACGATGGGACAGACCACTATATTAATTAGATTTAAGCTCTCCACCAACTCCAGAATGTCCAAATTCCCGGCTTTATAATGCGTGCGGCAGTCAGTGATGATGATGCAATCACGTCCCCCAAATTAAAACCGCTTTTGATGGAGGAAGAGTTTAAAAAAACAGCACGAGAGCAAATTTAAAAGAAAGACACAGTCATTTGTTCCACATGGTTGGTTTTTGAGAGGGCCTCTCACTGTGCAGCTACTTGTCTGGTGTAATTGTAGTGTTGAAAGAAAATGGACAAAATGTTCAATAAAAGTTCATTACTTCACTGGAGAATGAGGTATTTACAACTCCTGAAGGGCACTGAGTTCTTAAGTGGTGCTCAACTCTTTTTAAGACACTAACTTCACTGGAGGGAATTGGTTTGCTTTCTAATGAAGGGGACATTGTCATTCTCCTCCGAGAACTGGTGTTCCTTCAGTTTTGGCCGCTTGGGTAACCCCGAATTTCACCAATATCCATACCTTCAGCTGCTTTGACCCCAAGCTTAAATTCCCTCCCCAAACCTCTCCAGCCGTTTCTCTCCTCCTACAAGACACTCTTTGAAACCTACCACGTAGGGCGAGGCGGGAAGACAGCATTGAGGTAAAGAGCTTGGAGTTGAATTTGGACATGGGCCGGGAGACAAAGGGGAAATGGAATCCCAATTTTGAGGTTCCAAGAGGGAAAATGATTTGAAATAGGAGAGTGCACCCATCGTTCACTCAATGCCCAAATATATAGGGAGGAGGCAACCTGTAATGGGAGACGTATTTAAAATGCAAGAGGAAACATCGAAAATAGGAGCAGGAGGCGGCCATTCGAGCCTGCTCCACCATTATGATCACACTGATCATCCAATAGCCCGATTCCACCTTCACTCTCTGTCATAGAATTCTTACAGTGCAGAAGGAGGCCACTTGGCCCATCGAGTCTGCACCGACCACAATTCCACCCAGGCCTTATTCCCGCAACACCGCATATCTACCCTGCTAATCCCCTACACTAGGGTCAATTTAGCATGGCCAATCAACCTAACCCGCACATCGTTAGTGGGAGGAAACCAGAGCATCCGGAGGAAGCCCACACAGACACGGGGACAATGTGCAAACTCCGCACAGGCAGTGACCCAAGCTGGGAATTGAACCCTGGCGCTGTGAGGCAGCAATGCTAATCACTGTGCCACCTATATTCTTTGATTCCCCTTCCCCTCAAGTGCTTTATCTAACTGCCTCTTGAAAACATACGATGTTTTGGCCTCAACTGCTTTCTGTGGTAGTGAATTCCATAGCCTGACCACTCTCTGGGTGAACAAATTTCTCCTCAACTCATTCCGAAATGACCTACTCTGTATCCTCAGACTGTGATTCCTGGTTCTGGACACCCCCACTATCAGGGACATCAAAGAACAAAGAACAAAGAACAATACAGCACAGGAACAGGCCCTTCGGCCCTCCAAGCCCGCGCCGCTCCCTGGTCCAGGATTGAATCCTGAATCCAGGATCCCCGCCCAATTTTCCAGCCTATCTACATCCCAATATCCTATCCACCGAGCTGTCCCTCACAGCTACGATGCTTTGTTCATCACAACCTATTAACTCACCCCCACCCCCCCATTCCAGACCATGTGATCTCCAGGGAGAGGCGAAAACCCAGAGTGAAAAACCCCAGGGCCAATATGGGGAAAAAAAAAATCTGGGAAATTCCTCTCCGACCCCCTGAGGCGATCGAAACGAGTCCAGGAGATCACAATGGCCCTGATCGGAAAATGCTTCCCAACCCGTCATTTCCACTTCCACGAACACCATATGAATTCCCTGCCCCCGAGACAGGTTCCCAACTATACGCAGTCTCGCTCTGTACTGGCACCAGCAAGATGATCATAGAATGAAGCCTTGAAACGAGAAACAAGGAACAATTAGCCCGCGCCGCTCCCTAGTCCAAACTAGACCACTCTTTTGTATCCCTCCATTCCCACTCCGTTCACATCCTTCTTACATCTACCCTGTCTAGTCCTGCTAGAATTTTATAGGTCTCTATGAGATTCCACCACATCCCCCCACCCCCATTCTTCTGAACACCAGCAAAGATAATCCTAACCAACTCAATCTCTCCTCATACATCAGTCCTCCCATGCCAGGAATAAGTCTGGTAAACCTTCGCTGCACTCCCTCTGGAGCAAGAGCACGATGACCTCTCTGCATCGATAAAATAGACAATGCCTGGATGTTGGAGATGAAGCTGGGTGGGGGTGGGTAGTTTATCAGACAACTCTCCTTTGGTGTATTGTGCAAGATATTATCAAAGATAAAAAGAAAAGCAGACAAGGTAAATGAAGCGATTGTTGGAAAGCTTGTACCTTCGACTATGAGTTACATATACTCGAGTTGCTGATGTAAAGAGCAACTTGAGGTAGGAGCCAGAATGATGTGTCTTAACTTCAGCATCCTCAGCATGTATAGGTCATGTGTTTTATATCCAATGAACATTTAAGTTGGTACGGCAACGTAATGGTTGCTTTAATGTCCAATCCATCTGGAATATTCTATCCAGATATAATGAATAATAGAGGGGAGATCCTGGGGGGGGGGGGTGAATTGCTGCAGTAAGCTTGTTCTCACAGAGGTTTTTTTTTGTGGGGAGTGGGGATCGTCGAGGGTCCATACATCAGTCGGTTGATGATAGAGAACAAGTACGATACATTTGATGCAAAGTGAACCAGGTTGGAAGCTCCCCAGCCTCACTCAGCCTGTCCTCATCCTCCGGAGAATGGTGTGCTGTACCTCACCCTGAAGAGGAACTCTCCCCACATCCAAAGGACAAAAGCTCTTCGAGGGCAAAAACACAGACAGGCAGACAGAGAGACTGTAGAATGATTGGATGGTCCGCCACACTCTGTACGAATAGTTCTGTCCAGGGGTTAAGTGTGAATTAGCCGAAATTGCATTAATTGTTTTTATTTTAACTGAAACATTAAATTTCTATCGAGTTAATTGCCACTTTAATCGCAATCAGCATTTCAGATGGGACTTGGTTTGGTGTTTAGATGTTGGTTTGTTTCATTGCTTTCAAGCAGAACGCATGCAAAATAACATGAAGTCTTGTATCACATCATCCATCCATTGTATGTTACTTACTCGATGTACAATCTTGCAATACACAATAGAAATTAAATTATTTGATGCTGAATGGGCTCCTGGTCTAGACTGAACCCAAGGTTCTTGTTAAAGAAACATGGTTACAAGTGCCTTCTCTCTTTGGTAATCATCAGATAATCTATCAAAGACAGCAGAGGTCTAACATTAATTTATTTGAAACAGCGTCACTGCTATAATATAGGAAATGCAGCAGCCAATTTAAGCACAGCAAGGCGATAAATGATTAGATCATTTGTTCTTAAGCATTGGCTGAGAGCTAAATAGTGCCTGGATAGACCTAGCTCCATCTGCTGCTCTTAATACTAAGATAATACTAATTAAAAACTATCAAGGGATCTTTTCAAACTCGTCTGAACTAAACCTTAATTTTACGGTCTCATCTGAAAGGTGGAACCCGCAACACTTCCTCACCACTCTTCTGGGAATGTCGACTGAGATTGTGTGCTCATGGCTCTGCAGTCAGATTTGAACCCACGACGTTTGGACTCAAGAGGTGCGTATAGCACCTGCTGAGTCACAGCTGACACAGAGATCAAAACGACTCCGAACAATACCAAAAATAACCTGGGTGTAAGAAATCCGAAATCAAAACAAAAAATGCAAGAAACACTCAACAGGTCAGGCAGTGCCAGTGGAGAGAGAAACCTGAAATAAGAGATGTGTATTTTAAGACTACAGAAGATGCAAGTCACTTTGAGAGCGAAAAGCTTATTTTGCAGTTTAACATTTTAGCATAGAATACATTTCTTGCATAAACACGGTTCTTGGATAAACTTGGGGGGCGGCACAGTGGTTAGCACTGCTGCCTCACAGCACCAGGAGCCAGTGTTCAATTCTGGCCTCGGGTGACTGTGTGGAATCTGCACGTTCTCCCAGTGTCTGTTGGGTTTCCTCCGGGTGCTCCAGTTTCCTCCCACAGTCCAAAGATGTGCAGGCTAGTTGGATTGGCCATGCTAAATTGCCTGTTAGTGTCAGGGGGACTAGCAGGGTAAATACGTGGGGTTACGGGGATAGGGCCCGGGTGGGATTGTTGTCTGTGCAGGTTCAATGGGCCAAATGGCCTCCTTCTGTACAGTAGACATTCTATGATCCTAGTTAATGGTTGGCATTCTTTGGAATGCCTCACTTGATCGGTAATCTCTCACATGTTAACCTCTGGCTTTGTGTTCGGGCGGCATAGTGGCACAGTGGTTAGCAGTGCTGCCTCACAGCTCCAGGGACCCAAGTTCGGTTCCCGGCTTGGGTCACTGTCTGTGTGGAGTTTTCACGTTCCTCCCATGTCTGCGTGGGTCTCCTCCGGGTGCTCGGGTTTCCTCCCACAGTCCAAAAGACGTGCAGGTTAGGTGCATTGGCCATGCTAAATTCTCCCTCAGTGTACCCGAACAGGCGCCGGAGTGTGGCGACTGGGGGATTTTCACAGTAACTTCATTGCAGTGTTAATGTAAGCTGACTTGTGATACAAATAAATAAATAAACTTCAAAAAATTTCTCTTCCTTGATGGTGTCCACTTTGGCAAACCCCGCTCCTTCAGCGAAGGATCCTTGGTTAAAAGGATTTAACAGGAATTGGCCACCTTATTCTGACCCTGTGGAAGAAGAGGCAACAAGTGTGCCACGTGTTTGAGCTCCATACCTGTGTGAGACCTGAGGTGGCGTTTCAGTGCTGTGTGACTTGGGAAAGTTCGGTCACATTCGCTGCAGATGTAAGTGCGGACTCCAGCGTGCACCTCCATGTGCTGCTGCAACGCGATCTGTGTCTGGAACCGTTTCCCACAGAGTAAGCAGAAAACTGCCATGTCAGTACCTGTCGAGCAATAAAGAGAGAGAGGCTTTGATTAAAATAATAAAGACAATGGGTCCAATTTCACTGGTTAATTGCACTGAGTTGCCATTAATTATGCTCAAACTAGCCATGAAGTTCCGGGGATGAGGTGAAGTACTCACGAGTTATGAGTTTTCAGAACATGCTGGCCAATTTACATTGCACCCCCAATTGTCCCCTGCAAACAACTCCCCCCCACCCCCCCCCCCCCCCCCCCGCCGAGGCTTCCCATGGTTTTAAGAACTTGTTTAATTTGCACGTTAAACGCCCATTAAACTTGCTGCAGAAAAGTTACATCTGGTGGCTTAGATCATTAGGCAGCGGGAGAAAGGACTTGCATTTATATGGCGCCTTTTACAGGATGTCCGAAAATGCTGAAGAACCTTTGAAATCTGGCCGCTGTTGGAATGAGAGACAGGGGTTTATGACGACCAAAAAATGCAAGTCACCTTTACCGAGCTGAGTTCTCGAACAACAATTTAACCATTTAACCAATACAGCTCTTTGGAAAATTATCGGTTACCATGAAAATGTACATTATTGATTCCCACTGAAAAATTATTGGAATTGTTTTACTGAAAGATACAACAGGCTATTTCAGCTTTTGTATTTTGTAAAATTATAGTTCCTCTTCCTCCGAAAGTGCATATGGATTAGGAGCGGGAGTAGGAGTAGGCCATTCTGCCCATCCTCCACCTTTCCATACGATCACGACTGATCTAATTGTAAGCTCAACCACACATTTATGCCGACTCCGATAACCTTTGAGGCACGGTGGCAGTGGTCAGCACTGCTGCCTCACAGCACCAGGGACCCGGGTTCGATTTCCAGTTTGGGTCAGTATGTGGAGTCTACACGTTCTCCCCATGTCTGCGTGGGTTGCCTCCAGGTGCTCCGGTTTCCTTCCACAATCGGAAGAGGTGCTGGATAGGTGGATTGGCCATGCTAAATTCTCCCTCAATTTACACGAACAGGCGCTGGAGTGTGGCGACTAGGGGATTTTCACAGTAACTTCACTGCAGTGTTAATGTAAGCCTACTTGTGACAATAAACTTATTTTCTAGAAGGGTCGCTTCTTGGCACATACTGCCGTCATTTACATTGGGGTCTAGCAAATCTCTACATTGATTAAATTTGTCACATGTATTAGGATACAGTGAAAAGCATTGTTTCTTGTGCGCTATACAGACAAAGCACACCACTCATGAAATACAAAGGGGAAAAGGATAGGGTGCAGAATATAGTGTTGCAGCCACAGGTGGGGAGGAGAGAAAGATCGGCTTAACATTTGATAGGACTTTTCAAAAGTCTGATGGCAGCAGGGAAGAACCTGTTCTCGAGTCGGTTGGTACATGACCTCAGACTTGTGTATCTTTTTCCTGATGGACGAAGGTGGAAGAGCGTATATGCAGGGCGCATGGGGTCCTTGATTATGTTGGCTGCTTTCCCGAGGCATTGGACACTGGACCTCCTGGCATTATTATCTGGGAAATATGAGAATTTTTATCCCACTGTAAGTTTAACACAGTCTTCCAATGGAATCAGAATGCCTAGTTTTCTGTAAACAGCACTGTCAACCCACACTGTGTTTCATTAATGCTGAGTGTTTGGAAGGTTGCTTCAATGTTGGAGTGAAAGATTTGTTTTAAAAGGAGGGGTTTTCTTCCATCTTTAAAAAGATTCGATCAGGATTAAATCGAATCCTTTCATAAGCAATTCTTTCTATTATAGCCCATTGGATGGGTCAAAGATCACACCGCTGCTCATTGAGAAACAGTGGGAAACTTTACAATGCTGCCTCTCCCTCTGTTTCCCAGGAAAGTCCCATATTTTCGACACACTCGAAACATTCATATCTCACCGGGGAAGGGGGTCGAGAGGTTAAACTCTGCACTAAACTCCCAACGTGCAAAAAAGGAAAACATTTTTTTTCTTGTCCGTATTTCAGAATCAGCCGTTGATGTTTCAAAGGCCTGCCCGCGAGATTTTAAACGCCACCGTCAACACCTACGCTGTGGCTTCAGGCAACCAACCGCGGTTTCACTTTGCAAAGTGCTCATTTTTCCATTCGATGAATCAGGCCTCAATTAAGATATCCCCTCAAACAAGCGGCCTGAAGAACAAAATGACACCTTAATAGTTACAGCACAGATGGAGGCCATTCGACTCCTTGTGTTGGCTTTCTAAGAGAGTTACCCAGCTAGTCCCATTCCTCTGCCTTTCCCTCTATAGTCCAGCAAACCTTTTCTCTTCAGATAATTATCCCACTCCCTTTCGAAAGGCGTCATTTATGTAGAAAAGCCAAAGAATAATCCTAAAGATTTGATTTATTATTGTCACATGTATTGTGATACAGTGAAAAGCATAGTTTCTTGCATAGATAAAGCATACTGTATAGAGTACATAGGGGGGAAGGAAAGGAGCGGGTGCAGAATATAGTGTAAAAGAGTTAGAGTACAGTTTTAAAAGTATAGAACCAGAGCAAAAGATAGAATTAGAGGGTATGTTGCGGACAGCTCGCAAGAAGCCGCCACGCTTTAGCGCCATCTTAAAGTCAATTTATTAGTCACAAGTAAGGCTTACATTAACACTACAATGAAATTACTGTGAAATTTGCCACACTCTGGCGCCCCTTTGGGTCAATGCACCTAACCAGCACGTCTTTCAGATTGTCAGAGGAAACCGGAGCACCCGGAGGAAACCCACGCAGACACGGGGAGAACGTGCAAACTCCACACAGGCAGTGACCCAAGCTGGGAATTGAACCCGGGTCCCTGGTGCTGTGAGGCAGCAGTGCTAACCACTGTGCCACCGCGCTGCCCCTTGAATCAAGATCTTGAATTTGCTATGGCCTTGCTTTCGCTTGTGGCCCCCAAGGCGTTTGATGTGTGCAGACAAACCCGTACCATTTCCTGAGCCTCTTTGGAACATGAGTGCGCTGTGTCCTTTGCTCTACAGGGATATTCGATCATGCGCAAAACAATAATAAAATAGCAAGGTTGCAAGAAGAGTGAAGACATTCTGTGGTTCATTAAATCTTCCAAAGTTGATGCCAGGGACTAAGTAAGGACTCATTAAGACGACAGGGTGACTATGCTACAGAGTTACTGAGCCATTATAGTGACTCGGCCATAAGCTCTGCTAGAATTCCAACCAAGTCTTTGTGTTTTCCAGTGAATACATGGACTCTCATGAGGCATCTAACCCCCCCCCCCATACAAAAGAAACCAATCGCACGTAGTAATCCCACGAGGTATGTGGCCCTCTTGTCCATAACTTTCAAAATGACAGCAGGACCAGGTGAAAGGTCAGGAGAGCGGGGCCCTAAGCACCTCAGCCAGCTGCAGCTGTGCGGCCTACAACATGAGGCTGCCAACCCAGTATAAATCCGCAGTAAGCAGCCCCCATGGCCGGGGAGTGGGGGTGGTGGGGGGGGGGGGGGGGGGGTGGCAGGGGGACAATAGCGTCTAGCAGGGGTGTGAGGAGAACAAAGCTTCAAGACCAAGGCCTGGGGCCGTGACAAATCCTCCCGACAACTGCTGGACTCTCATTTGTGAAACTAATTGGCCTCAGCTACCGGGCTAGCCAAGCTACAGTGCAGACAAGCATCGGTGATTTCACTGCTCCTGCCCATAGGTTCAAAACAAATCTCCCACAATGTAACATTCCACAAATCTATAGCTGTCTCAATGGCTCGAGCCAGGCCATAACAGTATTTAAACCCGGGCATGGTACAAATGATCTTAGTCTAGCCAGGATGCACATATAATTTGCCAAAAGGTGCAACTCTAATTTAAGGGTTCATTAAATAAAGAGATGGGGTGATTTGGTAACCTCATGAAAAGCCACCAAGTGCTTATTATCAAATTTAATGGCAGTGGCTTTAGCCTTTGTCCGTGGTACAGTACAGGAAGGACCCCTCGGAGATCCCCTCTCTCTAATGTGATGGTTACCATGGAAATGAATGATGGCTGCTTTAAGGTGCCCCCTTCCCCATCCTGAGGTAATTGCCAACAATAAAAACCCACTCCTGATTCTGAATAATTTGCAGTCAACTTTTAGACGAGAGAATCCCTCTCAGGCTTTGTGTAGCCGCCATATAATTACTGTAGGTGGGTCCATTCTCAACTTTCTGTAGATTTTCCTCTCCTCTACCCCATAACTGTAATAATTCTGAACATGTCCCCCTGAGACCCACATTCACTCAAGTAAAAACGTTCGGAAGAGCCATCAGGAAAGACTGAACTGAATGGGGCTCTTTTTCACTAGAAAAGAGAAGATTGAGTGATTGGCATAACAGAGGCCTTTAAAATGATGAATAAAATAGACTGTGAGACAATGCTTTTACCCGCAGCGGTGGTGGGGAGAGAGTGAGTGTCCAAAACCAGGAGTCATAAATATAAGTTGGTCGTTAATAAAATCCAATCAGGAATTCAAGAAAAACTTCGTCAAGTCACACGGATGAGAATGTGGTAATGGTTACTCACATAGGAGTGTGCGAAATGAATGCCACAGATACATTTAAGGGGAACTCAGTTGAATGAAAGGAAGAAAAGATATGTTGACAGGGTTGTAGGAAGTTTGGGTAGGGTGTAAACACTGGCACCAACTGTCAACCGGGGTGAAATGTCCAAAAGCAATTTTTTTCCCCCTTGTATCAAATGACCTCATTTGCTATTGTATATTCTATGAATATAAAGGTGTGTGAGTTAGGTGGATTGGCCATGCTAAATTGACTCTAGTGTCAGGGGCATTAGCAGGGTAAATGTGTAGGGTTACGGGGATAGGGCCTGGAAGGGGTGGTTGTCTGTACAAACTCAAATGGGCTGAATGGTCTTCTTCTATACTGTAGAGATTCTATGATCAACAAATGTTGGTCTTAGGGTGATGTGTTCAGAATTATTACAGTTTTTTTAAAGTTTATTTATTAGTGTCCGAAGTAGGTTTACATTAACACTGAAGTTAGTGTGAAAATCCCCCAGTCGCCACACTCTGGCGCCTGTTCGGGTACACTGAGGGAGAATTTAGCATGGCCAATGCACCTAACCAGCACATCTTTCAGACTGTGGGAGGAAACCGGAGCACCCAGAGGAAACCCACACAGACTCGGGGAGAACGTGCTGACTCCGCACAGTGACCCAAACCAGGAATCGAACCCGGGTTCCTGGCGCTGTGTGGCAGCAGTGCTAACCTGTGTGCCACAGTAATGGGGTAGAGGAGAGAAAATCTGTTGAAAGTTGAGAATGGACCCACCTACAGTAATTATATGACGGCTACACAAGGCCTGAAAGGTGATTTTCTCGTCTTAAAGTTGACTGCAAATTATTCAGAACCAGGAGTGGGTTTTTATTGTTGACAATTACCTCAAGATGGGGAAGGGGGCACCTTAAAGCAGCCATCATTCATTTCCATGGTAACCATCACAATAGAGAGAAGGGATCTCCGAGGCATCCTTCCTGTACTGTACCACAGACATAGGCTAAAGCCACTGTCATTAAATTTGAAGAGTCTGGCGAGGCAAACTAAAATCCAAAAAAGATCCAGCCACATAGATAGAGACCAGGATAAGGGGTCAGAGAGGTCAAGCTTGTGGAATTGAAGTCTTTACAACAATGAGGGGGGTTTAAGAATAGTTCCATTACAGTGTGATCTTCCTGCTTACAGCTCAAGGCAGTGAACAATTAAGGCTTTCACAAGTAGAATGAATGCATCGGTATTTATTTTTGACAATTTAGCTTGCAGAAAATAACACTCTGACCCCCCAACCCAAAAAAATCAGCATCGCCTTTCAATTGAGAAACTCTTTTAACTCCTGCTTTAGAAGCATCATTCGACCCAGTAGAGGGTTTCTTCAATGGTAACTGTGCCTTCTCCAGTGCACTCACTGGAAGCATGCTGGTTTAATGTGGGCACTGTCCATGGTACAGTGTGTTTCCTCAAGTGCCTGGCTGGCTGTCTTACGTAGATTCGGTGTGCATTTTAAAGCTGGTTCACTGAGTCAGTGCGTTCAGCTCGGGAAAAGGTGGGAAGATGGAGATTGAAACTGGACTGCTGAGTGCTTCTCCACACGGCAATAGATTAATTCACCTCTTAACGTGGGCCAATCTATCCGTATCGGCAACACTCCCAATTTTAATCTCTGCTCTGTGCTGAGTTAGTCTTTTTATTCATGTGTCACAAGTAGGCTGACATTAACACTGCAATGAAGTTACTGTGAAAATCCCCTAGTCGCCACACTCCGGCGCCTGTCCGGGTACACTGAGGGAGAATTTACCATGGCCAATGCACCCAACCAGCACGTCTTTCGTGGGAGGGAACTGGAGCACCCGGAGGAAACTCACGCAAACACAAGGAGAATGTACAAGCTCCACACAGTTGGTGACCCAAGATGGGAGTCGAACCTAGGTCCCTGGCGCTGTGAGGCAGCAGTGCTACCCACTGTGCTGCCCCTATCTTTGGCACATTCTAATTTTCTTCTATTAGTAAACTTGCTGGGCCAGTAGAAAGAGCAAAATACATGAAGCGACTGGAATATTTTGCCCCGAATCGCTGTTGGAAAGTGAACGGGCACTCATGTCAAATTACATCAGGATTGCATTCTGCAGTTAAAAAGAAAAACAGAAAATGCAGACAACACTCAGCAGGTCAGGCAGCATCTATGGAGCGAAACAGAGTTAGTCCCACAGCCCAAAACATTAACTCAGTGTTTCTCTCCTCAGATGCTGCCTTCCCTGCTGAGTATTTCCAGCATTTTTAAATTTCAGAATTTCAGCATCTGCAGCATTTTGCTTTTGAATTCAGCAGTGATGTCCCCCACAGTCCAACAGCCTGCCCACACCCAAGACCTTGATTTTCCGATTGCGAGACTGACAGCAACACATGGCGGCACAGTGGTTAGCACTGCTGCCTCACAGCGCCAGGGACCCGGGTTAGATTCCCGGTTTAGGTCACTGTCTGTGTGGAGTCTGCACGTTCTCCCCGTGTCTGCGTGAGTTTCCTCCGGGTGCTCCGGTTTCTTCCCACACTCCAAAGATGTGTGGGCTAGGTGCATTTCCATGCTAAATTGCCCATTAGTGTCAGGGGGACTAGCTAGGGTAAAAGTATGTGGTTACGGGGAAGGGCCTTGGTGGGATTGTGGGTGGGGCAGACTCAATGGGCCGAATGGCCTCCTTCTGCCCTGTAGGGATTCTATGATTCTACATGGTTTACTACAAGTACCACAATCTAAACATACGCATTTTGCAATCCAAACTTTCATTAAAGGACAGATCACAAGCGGAGCTTAGACACTTGTGGAGCCATATCCGGAGATGGCTCCGTGAAACATCTTCCACTACTTTCCATCTGGCATGTTACATTTTAAAACATATTGCAGCATTTAATGCTGCAACAATAATTTATATTGCACTTTCAAAAACAGAAAAATACATCTCACAGGTGCTGGGATGCTACTAGGACTTGCTGGTTTGAGTTATAAGGAGAGGCTGGATAGACTGGGACTTTTTTCTCTGGAGCGTAGGAGGCTGAGGGGTGAGCTTATAGAGGTCTATAAAATAATGAGGGGCATAAACAAGGTAGATAGTCAATATCTTTTCCCAAAGGTAGGGGAGTCTAAAACTAGAGGGCATAGGTTTAAGGTGACAGGGGAGAGATACAAAAGTGTCCAGAGAGGCAACTTTTTCCACACAGAGGGTAGTGAGTGTCTGGAATGAGCTGCCAGAGGTAGTAGTAGAGGCGGGTACAATTTTGTCTTTTTAAAAGCGTTTAGACAGTTGCATGAGTGATATGGCTATAGAGGGATATGGGCCAAACGCGGGAAATTGGGACTGGCTTAGGGGTTTAAACAAAAAAGGGCGGCATGGGCAATTTGGGCCAAAGGGCCTGTTTCCATGCTGTAAATCTCTATGATTCACAGAATAATCAGTGAAACACTAGCAATGAATCAAATAATTACCTATTAGGAGGGGAAGCTAGGAACTTTGTTAAGGGGGTAATTTTTAAACGGGGGCTGTTAAAAGCTGGAGAGAGGCAGAGAGGAATTGTGAGGGAATTTCAGAACTTGGGGTTGAGGTAGCTAACGTCATGGACGCCCAAGGTGGAGTAAAGGAGTGGGGGGCGGGGGGTTGTCGGGTGAGTGGATGCACAAGAGGCCAGAATTGGAGGAACATAGAGTTCTCAGAAGGGTTGTAAAGTTGGGAGGGGTGACAGTGTGGGGAATCATATAATCCCTACAGTACAGAAGGTGGTCATTCAGCCCATAAAATTAGTACTGATTCTTTGAAGAGCATCTTACCTAGGCTCACACACCCACCCCTTGCCTTATCCCCGTAACCCCACACATTTACGATAGCTAATCCACCTAACCTACACATCTTGGGACCCTAAGGGGCAGCTTCAAACCACCTAACCTGCACAACTTTGGACTATGGGAAGAAACCGGAGCAACCGGAGGAAACCCACGCAGACACGGGAGAGAACGTGCAAACTCCACACACTGGCCCAAGGCTGGAATCGAACCTGGGTCCCTGCTGGCGCTATGTCAGGCAGCATTGCTAACCACTGTGCCACCCATAAAGGATGAGGCTGTGAACAAAATTGGACACGAGGAGGAGAATTTTAAATTGGTGTTAGGGACTAGGAGATAATTTAAGATCGGTCATTCCTGCAGTGGGATGAACAAAGCCTCACACAAGAAACTGGAGACACAAAGTCAATTCCAAATCAGTGAGTTCAAACTTCTGTCACTAACCGGGATAACTTAGGTTGTTACAGGGAGCCTGAGGAACTCTAACAAGTGACGATACAAATACCTTTCAAGAAAAAATAATCCAACTAGAAATAGGCAGAATATTATGGGGAATTCTAAAAAAAGCACATCTTATTTTTAAAAAGAATTCTGAAGGTTCTCTAGTTAAGATGGGAGAGACACCAATCCTGAGATCATCTCTTCAAAATAGTGTTGCAATAGAATAATTCTAGATGGGATGCAGGTGTCGAGGTTCCTTGTTGAAATGGAGTTTGAGTGTAGAGATATGAACAAACGAATTAGGAGCAGAAAGTAGGCCATTCGGCCCCTCAAGCCTGCTCTGCCATTCAATAAAATCATGACTGATCTGTTTGTGTTTCAAATTCCACATTCCCAGCTAATAACCTTTCGGATAATCTTTGATTCCCTTACCTCACAAGAATCCATCGACCTCCACCTTAAAAATATTCAGTGACCCTGCCTCCACCACCCTCTGAAGCAGAGAGCTCCAAAGTTGCATAACTTAAAAATAAATTCTCCTCATCTCTGGCCTAAAAGGGCCTATTAGTTCTGGACCCATCCTGAAGAGGGAACATCCTCAGACCTTTATCCTAATACTCACTTTGAGGGACTGGATCTCCCATAGAGTCATACAGTGCAGAAAAGGCCCTTCAGCCCATCAAATCTGCACTGACATAACTACCATTAAAGGCGTGCTGCTAATCCCATTTTCCTGCACTTGTCCCATATCCTTGAACATTATGATATTTCAAGTGTTCATCCAAATATTTTTTTTAAAGTTGCAAGGTTTCCGGCCTCCCAGGCCGTGCATTCCAGATTCCCACCACCCTCTGAGTGAAAAAGTTTTTTCTCAAATCCCCTCTGAATCTCCTGCCCCTTACCCTAAAACTATGCCCCCTCGTCATTGACCCCTCAACCAAGGGGTACAGCTGCTCACTACTCACCCTATCCATACCCCTTAATTTTATACACCTCAATCATATCTCTCCCTTAGTCTTCCCTGCTCTAAAATAAAACCAGTCCAGGCCTATCCAATCTCTCCTTCGAGCTCAAATGCTCCATCCCAGACAGATGCTCTTTAGTAATCAATGTCTGTACAGTGTTTGGAGTGATGATCGTGGTTGAGAATGGAAGAAAGCTGACTGCATCATTTCAACATTGCAACATTAAAAATCGAGCCAACACATGTCAGCAGCTCAATGTTTCACTGAAAACCAGGTTCCCGGCGAAGGATCAGCCACAGTCATTGTTAAGTGCTCACATGATGGAATAGCAGCCTTCAATAGAAAGCACCAGGATTCCCTGGTTCCCGCACTGGAGGCACCCACTAAGAAAAAGAGATAATGTTTCAAACAGGGTTGGCTATAAATGGACGTCAGGGCTACTCGCCAGATATTCCAAATCTCTGATATCCTCACAATCCATCATGGAACTGGAATTGGCTGATGGAGATTGAAGAAGGGGGGCTGATACCACAACAGGTCAGACAAGTCCCCATCTTTGGAGTCAAGACCCATCTCACCTCTGCCTCCAGAGTACAGAGTGGAGATGAGCATTTTCTAATGGACCATAACCTTCAGCAACATCGGATTGGTTCAATATCGCGAGGAGAAAAGAGATAGAGACGGGGGTTGGAGGTTTTTGGGGGGGGGGGGGGGGAGAGTGGGAGAAGTTTTCCCGTCCTGCCCGCCACGGGAATCAAAGTGGATTGTGGGCAAAGGTCCATTGACTTCAAGTGGAATTTTATGGTTTTGGGGCGAGCACCGCTGGAAAATCCCGTCCAGGGGAGAGAGAAAATAACGATTAAAAAAAGAGAGTAAAAAGATAAACCAGATGTAGGGTGAGCAGAACAGAAAGCTATCGAGAAAGAGAGAGAGATTGAAAGAGAAATGAAGAGATATAAGGGAATAAGTGAAAGAATGAAAGAGAGAGGGATAAGACAACAAGGAGGCAAGGGGGAGGGGACTGAAAAGCTAACCTCCTTACTGTTCGCCATCTTACAAATCCAATTTAATCAGAAAAAAACTCTTGTACAGTGGTCCGGCACAAAGGGATAATTAGTAAGCATAGAGCTACTTCACTGCTTCATTGACATTCCAGCAGGGTTGGTACGTTGCATTTCAAATGCAGTCTGATGAAGTCTACAAAATCAAACCATTTGTTACTCACACTGAAGTGTGCTCCGGTGACTTGCAATTAAAATGGAATTAGTGTCCAGATTGTGCCCTGGGAAATTTATACCGAAAAAAAAACTGGAAGCAAGGCCACCTCAAATATTAATGGGACACTTTTGTCCAACGTCACAATTTGTTGCTGGTCAGAGCAGGGAATGGTCAGAGCAAAATACTTATAGTCACTGGGCATCGAATTGATCGCAGATTACCTGAAATGTGATTTCAAAAAAAAAGCAGGGAGGCCCAGATAGTGCAATTCATCACTGGCATTTTAACTCTTTCCCTGGCCCACTGCATCCACCAGCAGAACTACTTGATGCATTACATCACTCAAGCCAGAAAAACACACCTAGCTAAGGTACCATATTGCGACACTTCCCACCTTGTTGTCCATAGCTTTGTTTCACACTTTGAGGATTTAAAAAAAATCTCACTCTCATAGAATCCTTTTAGTGTAGGAGGCCATTCGGCCCATCGAGCCTGCATCGACAACAATCCCACCCAGGCCCTATCCCCATAACCTGACATATTTACCCCACTAGACCCCCTGACAACAAGGTGCAATTTAGCATGGCCAATCCACCTAATCTGCACTTCTTGGACAGTGGGAGGAAACTGGAGCACCCGGAGGAAACCCATGCAGATACAGGGAGAACATGCAAACTCCACACAGTCACCCATGGCCGGAATTGAACCCGGGTCCCTGGCACTGTGAGGCAGCAGTGCTAACCACTGTGCCTCCGTGCTGCCCATAAAAAAAATTGAATTCAAATTTCACCATATCCACAGCAGGATTTGAACTTGGGTTCACAGAGCATAGTCCTGGGATCACCAACTCTGGCTGTCATGTAACATTGATGACACTCTCATCGCGAAACCAGAATGTCATTGGTTCAAGATCCACCCCAGGGCTCGAACACAAAATCAAGGCTGACGCTCTAGTGCAGGACTGAGGGAGTACTGCAGAGTCTGAGGTGCTGATTCTTGGTTGAGATGTTACAATGAGACTGTGTCTGTCCTCTCAGGTGGGTCTAACAGATACCCATAAAATTATTGTGAAGGGGACTTGGGAAGTTCTCCACAGTGTCCTGGTAAATAGTTAGCCTTCAATGAACATCAGTAAAACAGATTATCTGGCCATTATCATTGTCCTGCCTGTGGGATCCTGCTGTGCACGCTTGCCGCCGAATTCTCGATATTGGCCGGAATTGTACCGGCATGCCCGCTCCAGAATCGGGGTGGGCGCGGCTCACAGAATGGAATTCTCCGTTGGCCTCGGGCGGGATTTCACGAGCCTCGCCCGAGAGAGGCCGTAAAAGCTTGGCCATCACGACAGCGGCTAGACTTGAAAGAGCGTTCTTGGCTGTAAGGTGCTTTGGGTTAACCAGCGATTGTGAGAGGTGTTATAGAAATGCAAGTCTGTTTCCTTCACCTGGACAAATATATATTTTATTCCCAAGTGGCCCCATCATACCAAGCGCACATAATAAGATGGTAACACATTCAATCACCATTCCGAGCTTCTCCGATGTAACGGATGGATTGCAGAGAAGCTTTTCACCATCTCTCCCAATATTCTCACTGGAACATACGTTCACAGCCACTAAACCAAGAGGCTGTTCCTTATGCACAATCCTTTTTACCCTCAGGCAGTCTGACCTTGGAAAGCCATTGTAACCAACACCAAACTAGTCCTCTCCCACGGAGAGTAAACTTTCCAATACAAGTTAAGGAAGAATCCTGATAGAGCGAAGGTTCAGCACCTTAGCCAAGAGAACTAAGCAGGGACCAGAGAGAGCGTAAGATTTTTCTGATCTACATAGCTATGTTATAGTGGCTGCTACATTTGTCAGGAACATAAGACTTGTCAACGGAGATCTTTTTATTTTTCCCTTGCCATGTAAAATGTTTGCCACCTGTCTCATTCCATTCCAATCATGTGCCTTGGTGCTTCAATGTCAAGCTCACCAACTACCATGGACCCACAATACCTTGAAGCAGACCTGAGCAATAATGAGTGCAGTACAAAAACTGAAGATGGGAAAATGATTGCAGATGCAACACAGAAGGCAACAGAAAAGGAGCCAGTGATTCAAGATTTACATTAAGTGACTCATGCTTAGATCATGTAGGTTATGAAGCCAGCAATACTTAGGTATTCAGTGTTCAGTAAACACTTATACTGGGCCTCAAACATAGCAAAATATTCCACAGGTTGTCTAAGGGGTGGGGAATAAATGCCCATATTTCAAGAATGAATATTAAAAAAATAGGACTGGGGCAGTGTGTGAATGAAAGAGTTCCTTTTTCAAAAGAACTTTCAACCTCGGAGCATCTGGTCACGATTACCAACTCCAACTTCAGAATTTATAAGTGATGTTGCTTGATTTACTGTTCCAAATGCTTGCCTATTTTGCATGCAGTATAGTTTAAACGGCCTGTTCCAAAATGTTCTGCTGCACTGGGCAGAACAAGAATGTTGGAAAGTATAAGTTTTACTGCTCTTGGTATTGGCAAAAAGGACACACATTGGCTTAATTACATAATGTGGGTGCCTTATTCTTTCAACCATCTACAAAGCAGACAACGCCAAAGCATCCCATCTGAATGACCTGTGGATTAGTTCCATTCCCTTGTTTCAACATCTCTGTTGTTTCTTTAGAAGGAACTCTTCAAAATGCAGCTAATGAAAATACAACAAAACTTACTCCAACTTATAAATCAAAGAAAGGGTTTAATAAAGAAACATCATTACTCCAAACTTGGGGCCTCATCCTAGGCCACTCCAAGCTATCCACAATTCTACACAGTTCCTTATTGATAGTGAATCAGCTGGTCAGCTGACTATTACATAACTCTAATTGGTTCAATGATTTACTGGGTCAGCTGACCTTTACATCTTGTTCTCATTGGTCACATTACATCCAATACAAAGTTGTCACTGGTTAGATTCTAACATCTGTCCTTTCTGTACACTCTTATTTTTGGCTTTTCCTGGAGCTACCTGCTTCTCTGTCTTGGCTCCAACAGCGATCGACAGAAACTTAAATGATAGGTAAAACTGCCCCTCTTTCTTACCTATCCCCTTTATAAAGAGTCAGGCCCCACAACTCCAGGGTGAGGGGAACAAAACCACTTTGAAAACCACAACATTATCTTTATATGCGATTGAACAATCGTTTTGGTCACCTGCACTTTGGGAAGTTTACAAGGAGTGCAACCATTTTAATGTTGAACTGGGCAACAACGAACAACTAGCAATGATACAACATCAAAGATTAGGTTCTAAATTTATAAGTCATTGGTTGGGCCTCAGTAGTTTGCCCATTAGCCCGGGCACCACTGGTTAGTAAGGATGACAAGATCTTGGAGACGATGCATAATGATACCAGGTAAAGGGACTTATTGTGATGACAGAAGCTGGAATTGTTCAGTTTAGAGCAGAGAAAGGGAGGATTCAGTAAAAGGTTGCTCAAAATCAGCAGAGACTTCATCAATTCGCCATTAGCACCCATACCTTCAGTTTCCTTTGCTCCACATTCTGGAATTCATCCATGAACCTCTTCACCTCTCTACCCCTCTCCCTCCTTCTTTAAGTCTCTCTTTAACCCAAGCCGGAATCGAACCCATGAGTGTGCACGTTCCGTGTCTGCGTGGGTTTCCTCCGACTCCTCCGGTTTCCTCCCAAAATCTGAAAGACGTGCTGGTTAGGTGGATTGGCTGTGCTAAATTCTCCCTCAGTGTACCCGAACAGGCGCCTCAGTGTGGCGACTAGGGGATTTTCACAGTAACTTCACTGTAGTGTTAATGTAAGCCTTACTTTTAACTAATAAATAAACTTTAAGCTCATTGACCAAGTTTTTAGTCACCAGCACTAACATCTCACAAGGCTGTATCAATCTGTGCTTGATAATGCTCCTGTGAAGCGCCCCGGGACTTCTATGTTAAAGGCGCTATACAGATGCAAGCAATTGTTGAAGAGACATTTTAACCTACCTAACCATAGTTCACTGCTTACAATGTTATGAACAGTACTCAGATGAGACAAGTTTCCAGAGTGTGGTTATATCAAAGTGTCTTGATGTAGAGGCTGTCCTTCGGATATTGAAATTGAAGTCGGGAGTTTCAGGTGCTAATGCACATTGCTGCATTCACTCCTCTTCCCATTATTCATTGCTGCCATTCAACAGTGCGGCGGACACAACAGATAAACAGCAAACATTTAGCAGCAAATAAAGTTTAAGAATCATTCTGCCTCCTAAAAAGGGAGCAGATAATGTGAATTTATTCAGAATTAAAACCCGCTGCCATCAGCGGTTAACACCAAGGATTGATATGCGTGCAATCACACAGGATGTCTGTCTGTATATCTTGCATTATCTAATATCGCAAGGTGACTGTGTAGTGCTTCTTCAGATATATTTTTCAACAAGGTCTTAGCTTGACTTTGGAGCCAGTCAACCATTCACACAGAGTTTACATTAAAGACATGAATCTACATTGCAGATTTCATGACCCTCAGAACATCCCAAAGCAAACAATTAAATACTATTTGTGATGTAGTCACTGCTGTTATATAGGTAATAGGCAGCACAGCGCCAAGCACTGCTGCCTCACAGCGCCAAGCACTGCTGCCTCACAGCGCCAAGCACTGCTGCCTCACAGCGCCAAGCACTGCTGCCTCACAGCGCCAAGCACTGCTGCCTCACAGCGCCAAGCACTGCTGCCTCACAGCGCCAAGCACTGCTGCCTCACAGCGCCAAGCACTGCTGCCTCACAGCGCCAAGCACTGCTGCCTCACAGCGCCAAGCACTGCTGCCTCACAGCGCCAAGCACTGCTGCCTCACAGCGCCAAGCACTGCTGCCTCACAGTGCCAAGCACTGCTGCCTCACAGCGTGTCTCTGGGTTCGATTCCCGGCTTGGATCACTGTCTGTGCAGAGTTTGCACATTCTCCCCGTGTCAGCATGGGTTTCCTCCGGTTTCCTCCCACAGTCCAAAAGACGTGCTGGTTGGCTGCACTGGCCATGCTAAATTCTCCCTCAGTGTACCTGAACAGGTGCCGGGAGTGTGGCGACAAGGGGATTTTCGCAGTAACTTCATTGCGGTGTTAATGTCAGCCTGCTTGTGACACTAATAAAGAAACTAATAAAATACAGTCGCTTATTTGCACAGCAAGATCCCACAAACAGCAATGCAAAAACGGCCAGTTGGGTTTTAACAATGCTGGTTGAGGAATAAGCAAGGATGTGGGGGAAAATTTTTACAGAAGGCTCCCAGGAAAAGCACCCAAGTAACTCGAGAAGGTTGACCACGCCTCGTGTGACAGGAGCACATCAACTGACACCGTCCCACTGGTAAATAATGGTGCAGAGGGGACAAAGTGGACCAAACCAGTTATTTTGGAAAACCGTGTGACCTCAATTGACACACATCGGGAGAAAACAGGAATCTCTCGCGACTGAAACGTGGAAGGAAATAAGATTTACAGTGGCACAGTGGTTAGCACTGCTGCCTCACAGCGCCAGGGACCCGGGTTCAATTCCCGGCCTCGGGTCACTGCCTGTGTGGAGTTTCTACTTTCTCCCGTCTGTGTGGGTTTCCTCCCACAGTCCAAAGGTGTGCGGGTTAGGTTGATTGGCCGTGCTAAATTGACCATAGTGTCAGGGGGATTAGCAGGGCAATTGTGCGGGGTTACGGGAATAGAACCTGGGTGGGATTGAGGTCAGTACAGACTTGATGGGCCAAATGGCCTCCTTCAGTACTCTGGGGATTCTCTGGATTCTATGAAAAACAGAAAATGAACAGGTTTATTACAATAATTCTGGAAAACTGCGTTTCAGGACCTTGGACAGATCACACACGGACTGTGCTGTGCTCGATTTTTATCTGCTGGAATTCAGAAAGTAAACACCTTCTGCCGCTGTTGGTGATTTATTATACTGAAACGCCTCCTTGCACTGGAACAGTGCCACCTCTGAAACCATCCTCTGCTCAACCCTCCAGGATTGTCAGGAGTCCCCAGGAGTTGAAGAATATTCTCCAGGTCCCTGCTATGACCAAAGTCCAGGAGATATATTCAGAGGGGCAATATAGAGAGCATTTTCCTTTATTTTTCTTATGAGAAAAGTTATCGGGCATGGGATTAAAAAGCTGTTCGAATGATGGTCAAGAATGATCCAATCAGGCATTGTAGAGTCTGTTGGCTTTCCGATTGGCTGTGGGAAGGCATGGCGGTGCGACTATGGACATTGGGCAACAATTGGTGGCAGTGTGTGGGGGTAAGATAGCTTGAAGCAAGAGGCCAACACCTTCAGGTAGATGTCCAGAGTTGCTGAACCTAGCTGAAACAAGATAGCAGTGTGCTTGGTGGCAGAGAGAGATCCCAAGTCGCAAGGTCATATTCCAAAAGGGTTGGGACCTGTAGTCACTGTAAATGGATGGGGCCATTGGTATTGGAAGCTTCTGGCCTCCAGCTGATTCCGAAACCAGGTAGGCCGAGCACAAGTCCATCAGTTTTGCCCTAAGATTGTCACCCCAATATGGAGTTCCTCACACTATTGGGGGGAGCAGTGTGCGGCAAGCGACTTGAAGTCACCATTATGACTTTTGAACAAGCGCAGTGTGTGAGCTTCCACGCTTCTGGCTCAGCGTTGCCAAACATGCAGCCTGAACACTGACCCACAAAAGATCTGCCCAGAGAGCGAGTAGCCCTTATCAATGGCTCGCGAGTACAAATAGAGTCTCAGTAACAAAACTCGACTCATTCAAACCTTTCACAAGGTCACAAAGTCCCCACAGACCACAGGAAGGGAAAACGATATTGGAATCAATCAGTCCCTCTTTCCAAAAACAAAACGGGGCTGAAATCCGACTTCATTCTCAAAAGGCATTTCTGGAATTTCATCAAGCTTTCTAACCTGCACAGACAGGAGCAACTCAAAACCCAGTGCACCGTCAGGCTCCAGTGCAACAGAACTGTAGTATCTACTTACCTTAGCACTGATTAATGGTGTTATACATGTGAACCAACAGTGCTCCCACCAGAATCACAGGCAACTTTAATAAGAAAGGAATCAGTACAAACCACGACCGTAAAAAGCTAAATGCATCGTTCAAACACCCGTGTGGTATTTATTATAATTTATTTAAAGAAAACAATTGGAGCTTTTGCACATCAGCACGAAACTTGTGAAGCTCGGTAACTAATGTCATTTCAGTCACAAAGAGAAAACTGAAATTAATTTCAATAAGTGTATTCAGTTTCTATCAAGGGAGATATTCCCTTTCATGAATGAAGAATGTAACACAGCTGTCCACATGTTATTTCCCACTGCTGATCACTAATGATTGGAAAGCCATGCAGGAAACAGGGGTTCAAATCCCACCGTGGTCCTTTGAGATGGGTGTCACAGTAGCACAGTGGTTAGCACTGCCGCCTCACAGTGTCAGGGACCCAGGTTCGATTCCCGGTTTGGGTCACTGTCTGTGTGGAGTTTGCACCTTCTCTCCGTGTCTGCGTGGGTTCCCTCCAGGTGCTCCGGTTTCCTCAAGATACCAAGGCACTTTGAAAGAGGGGCAGGGTCTTCTGTCCGTGCTAATATTTATCAGCAAAATGGATTACCTGGTGAATGTCACGTTGCTGTTTTGCAAGCGTTTGCTGTGTGAAAAGTTGCTGCGGTGATTATACATGAGAAGTACTTCGCTGGCTGTTGGATGATCAGAAGACATTAAAAGGTGCTATATAAATGCAAGTCCTTAGTCCTTTTGTTTTGTTCCTTCCAGCCTTGCTAGCATCCTTTATTTAGTCTCATTTTCTATTTGAAAATAGACAATTATTGATGCTGCCTTGAAATCTATCATAAAAAGAAACCATTAGAAGTCTGATATCCCTTTACATTTCCTTGCAAGACATACAGTTAAGTCTCACTTGTGTAGCAAGCATGGTGTCAAATTACTGATCGTACATCATCTGCTACCGATTTGCATCGAAAGTACTAGTGAACTCTTGACAGATACATGATTAGCTTGCTATGAGAACGCAGACATGGATCAGAACCCCAGTATAATGGGACTGAATGGATATCGGGATCAGAATGATGCTTGGATCAGCCAGGCTTTTATGTAGAGCTGACCCAAGCGACACTCAACAAAGCCCTCCTGTAAGTCTGTTGATCTTGCATCTGGGCAGTGTAAGGAGGGCTTGGGTTACAGTGCTTCCTTGTCTCTGCCCATAACATCTTAACTCAGCAGCTGGGTTGTCCACTTGGATGGTTCCGATTTGCACATCAGAAATCAAAGCAGTCAGAAAGTGCAGGATGCTAAGTTTAAGCAGAAAGTATTTATACCAGACTGAGATCAGAAGTTGCAGTCTGGTTTGCATTATCTGCCTCAGAATGGCTACCTCTTATCCACAAGAGGGAAAGGGAGAGGATTGTATGGTTACAACTATTGCCAAAGCAACCCTTTACTTGCTACAAATTTACAATATATTGAGTGGGGGGGGTCTACATTTGAAAACAGCTGAGTTCAGCTCGGGACAGCACGGTGGCACAGTGGTTCGCACTGCTGCATCACAGCATCAGGGACCCGGGTTCAATTCCGGCCACGGGTGACTGTCCATGTGGAGTCTGCACATTCTCCCCGTATCTGCGTGGGTTTCCTCCGGGTGCTCCGGTTTCCTCCCACAGTCCAAAGATGTGCGGGTTAGGTTGATTGGTCATGGTAAATTGCCTCTTGGTGTCAGAGGGATTAGCAGGGCAAATACATGGCGTTATGAGGATAGAGCCGGTGCAGGCTCAATGGGCAGAATGGCCTCCTTCTGCACTGTAGGGATTCTATGATTCCCAGTTTTAGAAAGGGAGGGTGCAGCTGCTTTACCGAGTCTGCAGAGAAGGTTTGGTTCCACTGTATTCTACTTCGCATTAAACTCAAATTGTGTCAAGGCTGCTTCCTTCTAAACAGTCCCATGATGCTCTAGTTCACCATCAGGTTGGGTGACCTTAAGGTTTGGAACACAAGTGTCCACTCTGAGTGCTCTGTGTATGGACAGCAGCGAGTTATACCTCACTACTTGTTCAGCTGTACGATTGTTGCATTCTTGAACATGCACAGTGTATTCATTATCAACCTCCAAATAACCGTACAATTGTCCTTCTAGCACCTTTATATCCATCTATAAAATCTTAAAAGGCCAGTTTTGTGAGAAACGTCAGAAATTAACACACATGGAAGTTTGGGTCCCATATCCAAGGGAGGTGGTGCTGGCCTTGGAGAGGGTCCCGAGGAGGTTCACGAGAATGATCCCAGGAACAAAAAGCTTGACACATGAGGAGCGTTTGACGACTCTGGGTCTGTCCTCGATGGAGTTTGGAAGGACGTGGGGGATTTCTTCAGCCAGAGGGTGGTGAATCTATGGAATTCTTTGCCACAGAAGGTTGTATTTAAGACAGAGATAGACAGGTTCTTGGTTGGTAAGGGAATCAAATGATATGGGGAAAAAGCGGGAGAATGGAGTTGAGAAACATATTGGCCATGGCTGGGATTGGGATCCAGGGCGAGGTCTCTAAATGGATACAAAACTGGCTTGTGGTTGTAGAGAGTTGTTTTTCAAACTGGAGGCCTGTGACCAGCGGGGTGCCTCAGGGATTGGTGCTGAGTCCACTGTTATTTGTCATTTATATTAATGATTTGGATGGGAATATAGGAGGCATGGTTCGTACGTTTGCAGATGACACCAAGATTGGTGGCATAGTGGACAGTGAAGAAAGTTATCTCCAATTGCAATGGGATTTTGATCAATTGGGCCAGTGGGCTGACGAATGACAGATGGAGTTTAATTTAGACAAATGCGAGGTGATGCATTTTGCTAGATTGAACCAGGGTAGGACTTACTCAGTTAATCGTAGGGCGTTGGGGAGAGTTACAGAACAAAGAGATCGAGGGGTACATGTTCATAGCTCCTTGAAAGTGGAGTCGCAGGTAGACAGAGCGGTGAAGAAGGCATACGGCATGCTTGGTTTCATTGGTCAGAACATTGAATACAGGAGTTGCGACGTCTTGTTGAATTTGTACAAGACATTGGTAAGGCCACACTTGGAATACTGTGTACAGTTCTGGTCACCCTATTATGGAAAGGATATTATTAAACTAGAAAGAGTGCAGAAAAGATTGACTAGGATGCTACCAGGACTTGATGGATTGAGTTATAAGGAGAGGCTGAATAGACTGTGACTTTTTTCTCTGGAGCGTAGGAGGCCGAGGGGTGACCTTATAGAGGTCTACAAAATAATGAGGGGCATAGACAAGATAGATAGTCAATATCTTTTCCCAAAGGTAGGGGGTCTAAAACTAGAGGGCATAGGTTTAAGGTGAGAGGGGAGAGATACAAAAGTGTCCAGAGGGGCAATTCTTTCACACAGAGGATGGTGAGTGTCTGGAACAAGTGCCCGAGGTAATAGTAAAGGCGGGTACAATTTTATCTTTTAAAAAGCATTTAGATAGTTACATGGGTAAGATGGGTATAGAGGGATATGGGCCAAATGCGGGCAATTGGGATTAGCTTAGGGGTTTTTCAAAAAAAGGGCAGCATGGACAAGTTGGGCCGAAGGGCCTGTTTCCATGCTGTGAACCTCCATGACTGAATGGCAGAGAAGACTCGATGGGTTGAATAGCCTGATTCTGATCCTACATCTTAAGGTCTTATGCGACATGGAAAGAGACCATTCAGCCCATAATACCAGGGCTGGCTCTTTGGAAAAAAGTTATCCAACTCATCCATTCCTTTGTCCATCCCCCCAAAAAATTTCCTTTGAATATCCTCTGGAAAGCTATGATTGAATTGTCTTCCACTGCCTTTTCGTGCAGCATATTCCAGAGTATAACATGACACACGCACACGAATTCTCAATATCCCCCAGAATCATCATTGAGCCAATATTTGAAAATACCAACAGATTGCTGGGAAGTACGAAATGCAAAATCATGAATATACATCATCACTTATGAATCCAATCACCAATTCAGGACAAATGTATTTACAGTGTGGTGAGAATGTGGAATTTACTGCCACAGGGCGTGTTTGAAGCAAATAATATTGATGCCTTTAAGGGGAAGCTAGATAAACACGCGGAGGGGAAAGATTAGAAGGATTTAGTGATGGGGTGAGATGAATCGAGGCAAGGGCTAGAATGGAGCAGAAACACTAGCATAGACCTGTTGGACTGAATGGTCAGTTTTCATGCTGCAAACCAGAGAGAAAACCCAATTCAAGTTAATCGGAACTGTACAAAGGTTTGATTGTTTATTTTTTTTAAAAAGGGTCAAAAGGGCAAGGCTCCCTCTTTAAACATCAACTTTTATAGATTCTATTACAGCTATGGTAAAAGGCACAAAGGCTGAAATAGGTGACAGAGAGAGAGTTAAAGCAGTGGACAATAGCAGACTTCATGAGCTGAAGGTCCCAGTTCAGGGGCAGGTTCACAAACTAGACTTAACTCACAGTGTTGTTCTGAAAATTCATGATACACAACAAGTATAAGAATTCATTCCCATTTGCTGCCCCCTCAATAACTATTCCCCACCTGAAACACTCACAATGATCGAATCATAGAACCCTTACAGTGCAGTAAGCGGCCATTCAGCCCATCGAGTCTGCACCGACAACAATCCCACCCAGGCCCTATCTCCACATATTTGCCTTGCTAGCCCCCCTGACACTAAGGGGCAATTTACAATGGCCACGCAACCTAACCCACACATTGTTTGGACTGTGGGAGGAAACCGGAGCACCCGGAGGAAACCCACGTAGACACTGGGAGAGCCTACAAACTCCACACAGACAGTGACCCAAGCCGGGAATTGAACCCGGGTCCCTGGTGCTGTGAGGCAGCAGTGCTAACCACTGTACCACCGTGCCGCCCCAGTGATCACTGCTGATTTGGTGAAGTTCTTGATGCAGATTAATATTATGACCCATCACACTGATCATTAGCTTTGATCCCATAACAGCAGCTGAAGAACTTTCAATGGTGCATGCTGAAAATGTGATGCAACAGCTCAGGGACACTGATTCGTGGGTTAACTTGCGCGGCAAGCCTTTGATTATCTGATTTCTCTTTAAGGAACGTTACGGTGTTATAAAAAAAATACCAGAAGTTTACTCAAAGACCCCTTTCATTTGTTCCCTTCCTCCCTCCCCAAGTTTTCCTCTCTCCCTTTCCCTGAAGTCACTGCTTCTCACTGGGGTTCAGTTCCACGGTGCCAACTGTTAACACCTTACATCCGTCAGCCTAGATGAATGATTCGTCTCTTCTTCTAATCAAGGCCATGGTGGAGCCTGCACGTTCTCCCCGTGTCTGCGTGGGTTTCCTCTGGGTGCTCTGGTTTCCCCCACAGTCCGAAAATGTGCAGGTCAGGTGGATTGGTCACGCTAAATTGCCTCTTAGTGTCCCAAGATTTGTAGGTTAGGACAATTATGGGGTGAATGCGTAGGGTTACGGGGATAGGTCAGGGGGATGGGTCTGGGTAAGATGTTCCACTGGGCAGTCAGTGCAGACTCGATGGGATGAATGACCTCCTTCTGCACTGGAGGGATTCTATGATTCTATGAATGATGGAGCAGGCTCATGAAGCTATTTGGCCTGTTACTACTTATTTTGTTCTTCTCAGGTGAAGGTCGGTGTTCACTCTGTTCCTCTGGTTTCCTCCCACAGTCCAAAAATGTGCAGGTTAGGTGGATTGGTCACGCTAAATTGCCCCTCAGTGACCCATGTAGATGAGATGGATTAGCCATGGTAAATGTCTGGGGTTAAGGTTGATAGGGTGGGGGAGAAAACCTGGGTAAGATGCTCTGACAGAGAGTCAGTGCAGACTCGATGGGCCGAATAGCCTCCTTCTGCACTGTAGGGATTCTATGGTCTCTTCCCGCACACTTAGCGGATGTTGGGCCAAGATTGGGAACTCGTGAAATGGGAAGCTGATGGTTTTGGTCTGCGCCACTAGATGGTGCTGCGGAATTGGGCCACCTGATAGAGGTTGAAGGAGGAAGTACCTCGTTGGTACAACCCAAAAACTTACAATCTGAAACCCTCGTGAGGAGAACCTGCTCGTTGAGGAGTGATTCCAGTTCCTACAGATTAACTCGCTATTCATCATTGTGCATTCATGTTTGTCCACACAACAGTCATCGCAGTGCTTCATGCACAGCTAGAGACAGCAAGACACTAACTAATCATGAGGCAAAGGTGTTGAAGTGCTGTCCCTATCAATGAGGTTAGTACAGACCAGGTGAATTCTATAACTACATTCCTTCTCCAAACCTAGTCACCTTGGAGAGTGAGTCTAGATAAAAATGTTGGAGACAGCATTGCGTGTATCAAAATTTGAAACAAAAGAACCAGACATGGTGTCATACACAGCTTGGTGCACCACAAAGAATGCCTTATGTTTATATCACAACTTTAGGATATTCCAAAGTGCTTTACAGCCAATGAGGTAGCTGTTATCATGCCAAAAATGCAACAGACAATTGCATTCATCCACGGGGATGATGACTGAGGGACAAATGTCGGCTGGAATGCTGGGAGAATTTCCCCATTCTTCTTCAAAACAGTGCCACGGGATTATTCCCAACCCCCCGAGAAAGGAGACTGGGCCTTGTTTTAACATCTCGTCTGACAGACTGTGGGCGGAATTTTCCTGTCCCGTCCGCCACAGGAATCAAAGCAGGCGGGGCACGGACCATGCAAAGGTCCGTTGACCTCGGGTGGGATTTTCCAGCACTGTGGGACGAACTCCGATGGAAAATCCCGCCCTGTATCTCTGACAGTGCAGCACTCCCTCAGAGTTATACTGGAGAGAGTCAGCTTGGAAGTCCCGCAATAAGAGTCTGAGGCTGAGTCTGATGCTAGGGATGGAATTCGCTTACGCACGCTTTCTAATCCTGCCACAAAGTGAGTTCGGCATTGGACACAAGCTTTTTCTGCAGACCATTCGTTCAACATATCCTCCCCTTACATTGGGCATCACTTAAAAATTAAAATCGAGTTAGACTGCAACTGACACATGCAGCAAATCTGGGTTATGAAAGCAGAAAACGCCTCCTCTATGCCCTTGATTCTCTTATTCAGAGAGTTTGCAAACTTTTGCTCCTATCAAAAAAAAGTAATGAACATGAGGTAAGGTTTAAAAAATCCCTTTTGAACATTTACAGGCCAGGACGATTGTCCAAGCAAGCACTCAGCTGTGGAGAATATATCCACAGTGGATATATTCCAAGCACTCAGCTGTGGAGAATATATCCACCAGTCACATACATTGGGAAAGGCCGACACATATAGCCCCGTTTCCACCACGGTGTTGTTCATTAAGCTTTACTTTAATCCCCCTGGTCACATCTTGGTCAGTTTCCATCATTCGGATTTTAGATTAACCTTGAACCAAAACAAAGGGGCAAAGCTCCGAAAACTCGTGCTACCAAATAAACTTGTTGGACTTTAACCTGGTGTTGTGAGATTACTTACCGTGCCCACTCCAGTCCAATGCCAGCAACTCCACATCATGTGCGTGCATGGGAGAGCAAGCCGGTCAGGAAGAGAAGAAAGCGACCACTGAATCCAACAGGGAATTCAGGAGAATCTTTTGGCACGGTGGCACAGTGGTTAGCACTGCTGCCTCACAGCGCCAGGGAGCCGGGTTCAATTCCCAGCTTGGGTCACTGTCTGTGCGGAGTCTGCACATTCTTCCCATGTCTGCGTGGGTTTCCTCCGGGTGCTCCGGTTTCCTCCCACAGTACAAAGATATGCAGGTTAAGCGGATTGGCCGTGCTAAATTGCCCCTTAGTGTTGGGGGAACTAGCTAGGGTAAATGTATAGGGTTATGGGAATAGGGCCTGGGTGGGATTGTGATCGGTGTAGACTTGATGGGGCAAATGGCCTCCTTCTGCACTGTAGGGATTCTATGATGATTCTTTTCCTATGGAGTGGTTGGAATGTGGAACTCGCTAGCACAGGGAGTGGGTGAGGTGAACGGCACAAAGTGCATTTGTGGGAAAACAGGAATAGAAGGATGGGGGTGAGGGGGAGAGGAAGTTTGTGTGCAGCATTAACACTGGCGTTGATCAGATGGGTCATGGCCTGGTTCTGTGCCGTAAATTCTGCACAATTCGATGTAACTATGCGACTGTGCGGAGTCTGCACATTCTCCCCGTGTCTGCGTGGGTTTCCTCCGGGTGCTCCGGTTTCCTCCCACAGTCCAAAAGATGTGCTGGTGTGGATCAGCCATGGTAAATTCTCCCTCAGTGTACCCGAACAGGTGCTAGAAAGTGGCGACTAGGGTATTTTCACAGTAACTTCATTGCAGTGTTAATGTAAGCCTACTTGCGACGACACTAAATAAACAAAGTTTAAATGAAAACTTTAAAGGAAAAGCAAAACCCAAAATGTTTCTGCATTTCCATTAAAAAATACATCACCATTTAAAAATCTAAACATCTTGGGAGCACATAACCAGTTGTACCTAATGCACCAGCTGCGCACTAATAAAACTCCCACTTTTTTTTTGGTGGGGGTGCGAGTGTCGCTGTAAAAATGTAACAAATGGATTATGGAAATCCTGAGGAAAGGTTGGCCCCTTCTCGAAGAGAGTGTGTGAAATACTGAGTGATATTATGTTCATCTACAGCTAGCAGACAAAGAACCCTCTTTTAGATTCTCAGAGTAAGATATGCAAATCCCTACACTAGCAGCAACCCTCCGCCCCCCCCAACTCTCCTTCAATCCCTGTCAAACGAGCACTAGTGTTCTTCAACGGCACTCCACAGCAGTTATCCAGATCTTCAGGAAATGAAAGCGAAGGGACAGAGCATTCAAGCCCTGGGGTCAAACTGAGCCGCACAAAGTGCAGCATAAATTGCGACATCTGGCAGAGATTGCTGTCACCCGTGTACCTTGCGGTCATTGTGTCAATTACTTACCAAGACACAGCCCCCCTCTTCCCCTCCCCCTCACCAGCTCTGCCTCAATTAAATCGGGGCAAATGACAGCTGTCATTCTTTCCTCTCCATATTTACAGATGGACTTCAGTAACGAGAGTAGCCCCAGGCTCCCCACAAACGGTGGTTTAGTTAATGTGGAGGCCGGATTGGAGTGCAGACAAACACACAGACGCACGCACAGGCCCAAGCGGATTCTTTCAACCTCCCCACCGCCAATCTCAACATCTGTCCCCAGTCACATTTTAAGCAAAATTCCATATTGCGGACCATGAACTCAACGTAAAAGCCAAAATCAAAAGAAAACATTTCCATACTCCCGCTCAGCCAATACGACATTAGGAAAGCAGGTTGGAGTGACAAACACACACATGCTCACACGTGACACATACACACGCACACCCATAATCACACACTTGGGCGGTACGGTGGCACAGTGGTTCGCACTCTCAGCGCCAGAGACTCGGGTTTGAGTACCAGCTTGGGTCACTGCCTGTGCAGATTCTGCACCTTCTCCCCGTGTCTGCGTGGGTTTCCTCCCACAGTCTGAGAGACGTGCTGGTTGGGTGCATTGGCCATGCTAAATTCTCCCTCAGTGTACCCGATAAGGCGCCAGAGTGTGGCGACTAGGGGATTTTCACAGTAGCTTCTTTGTGGTGTGTGCCTACTTATGACACTAATAAACAAACTTTAAAACACATGCGCACATATACAAGCACACACGCACCCTAACCAACCTGAGGTCTGATTGTCAATAGAAGGAATACACTAGTTGTACCAAGCAGCTTTCTTTGTTGAATTATGGAGCTAACAGCTCTGTAATGTGTTTAATCGCTCCCCACCAGAACAGGCTACAATTTAAAAATAGCCTCGCAACAAATCCAACATATTAGTTCTGGTTTTCATTGCGAGTCAGGGGTCCAAAATTCGGGGGGGTTACTGGAAAGGTCAGTAATGCAGAGACAAGAGGAGTGGAGATTGTGTCCCTGCTGCCCAGGTTAAGGGGAAATTTAATAGGGGGGTGTTTAAACTCCTGAAGGGTATTGGTTGAGTAAATAACAAGAGGCTATTTCCAATGTCAGGAGAGTCAATAACCAGAGGGGACAGATTTAAGGTAATTGGCTAAAGAACCAGGAGGCGAGAAGAAGAAAATTTTGTTTGTGCAGAGAGTTGTTTTGAACTGGAACGCGCTGCCTGAGAGGGCGGGGGAAGCAGATTCAACAGAAACTTTCAAACGCGAATTGGATAAATAAATACCTTTGAAGGGGAACGATTTTAGGGCGAGGGAGAAAATACTAATTGGACAGCTCAGTCAAAGAGCTGGCACAAGCACGATGGGTCGAACGACCAAAGGAGCAGGATTTAAAAATTAGCACGACAATTTAAACCTCTATTCTGGTCAATAGCTTTGCTTTCACTGAAGCGCTTCGCAAACTGTGTCAGCCTGATAGAGTGGAGTGGGCTGAGAGAATCACCAATGAGGGAGCAAAACGTTAGAGCAAGAACCTGGGAAGGAAGGACCTTTCAAAGAAACCGTTTGTTGAAATTAAAATCATAGAAATCATAGAAACCCTACAGTGCAGAAGGAGGCCATTCGGCCCATCGAGTCTGCACCGACCACAATCCCACCCAGGCCCTACCCCCCACATATTTTACCTGCTAATCCCGCTAACCTACGCATCTCAGAACTCTAAGGGGCAATTTTTAACCTGGCCAATCAACCTAACCCGCACATCTTGGGACTGTGGGAGGAAACCGGAGCACCCGGAGGAAACCCACGCAGACACGAGGAGAATGTGCAAACTCCACACAGACAGTGACCCGAGCCAGGAATCGAACCCGGGACCCTGGAGCTGTGAAGCAGCAGTGCTAACCACTGTGCTAAAATGTGGAATCCATTACCAGGGCTGCCTCTATGTCAACATTTAGGAGGCAACATTTAAAGGGAAATACTGGAAAGGTTCAAGAAAAGATATAATTCAATAGTATTGACATGGAACCCGCACTGGCAGGGGGACAAACGGGCCGAATGGCCATCGTTTTCTTTATTGAAACCTCTATAATTTCTACACAGAAAGTAGTTGAGGCACAAACGTTGTGAGATTTCAAGAGATATAGCTCTTGGGCAAAAGGGATCAAGGGATATTTGGGGGCGGGGAGGGGGGGGTCAGACTCAGGATATTGAATTCGATGATCAGCCTTGATCATAATTAATGATAGAGCATGCTCAAAAGGGCTGAATGGCCTACTCCTGCTTCTATTTTCGATGTTTCTGCGTTTCCGACATCCCTGGCGAAGGAGGCTGGCATGATGGCAGAGACCTCGTTTGCCAGTATCTGAAAGCTGGTTAAATCTCCAGGATCGATGGAATCACTGCAAACGTGAAACACAAACCTGGCTTTGCTTTGGACAGATGCGAAGGGGTGGCACGGTAGCACAATGGTTAGCACCGCTGCCTCAAAGCGCCAGGGACCTGCGTTCAATTCCTGGCTTGGGTCACTGTCTGCGTGGAGTTTGCACGTTCTCCCCGTGTCTGCGTGGGTTTCCTCCGGGTGCTCCGATTTTCTCTCTCAGTCCAAAGATGTGCGGGTTAGGTTGATTGGCCGTGCTAAATTAACCTTTAGCGTCCCGGGATGTGTAGGTTAGAGGGATTAGCGGGGTAAATGTGTGGGGTTGTGGGGATAGGCCTGGGGTGGGATTGCTGTCGGCGCAGATTTGATGGATCGAATGGCCTCCTTCTGCACTTCAGGTTCTTATGAAAGCGCAAAGTGGGATGAGGGAACAAGTGTCTCAGATGCAGTTCAGGGGATTTTGTGCCCAAGCTAGGCCGGGCAGTTAGTGCCCGTATGAGGATGACAATGTTTGGCAGCAAACCAAAGCACACAACAGATAAATACGAGAAGAAATTTTTAAAAAGTCAACTTTCATTCACTCGCTTCTTCAACCACCCCCCTCCTTCCCCCCCCCCCCCCTTGTTCCTACCGCTCAGTTTGCATCCCTTACATTTCAGAATTACTGTCCCTAACTGAGAATTATCTCAGATGCTGTTTACATAGAATGACACAGAATGTACAGCACAGAAAGTGGCCATTTGGCCCACCCAGTCTATGCTGGCATTTATGATCGCACTCAAACCTCCTCCCATCTTTCTTCATCTGGCTTTAATTAGCGGCACACAAGGGGAATTGTCCCTCATTGCTTTTTTGCAGGACTCGAGGTTTGAGACCTTCAGACAACGGCGCAGAGATTACAGAGAATTTTTCCGTGAGACCTGAAGGTTTCCTTAAATGGGACAACGCTGCAACAAGAGTGTGATGAGGTAAGCACAGCTCACCGCTGTTCAGAATGAAAAGAGCTCAACATTAAAGGACATTCCGTCAAAAAGGGTTGAATTGACACCACACCCCATCCCCCCCAACCCCCCCAACCCCACCTCGCTCTTTCTTCCCAATGAAGAAAAAAAGCTGTTTTTGTTCACAAGTCTTCACTGTACAAAAGGAAACGGATTTGCAGTAAGACACACGAGATGACCCCTTGACCCTGAGCTGCTGAAATGTCCTCAATGGCATAAATACCACATAATCAATCACATACCAGGAGGCCCGAGCCCTCTGCCCTTGGCTCAGTGGTCGGCCATACAAGATGCACTGTAAATGGACACCAAATTCCCAAAGAGGCCCCCCGGCATTCCAGAGTCCGGCGATATCCTGAGGAATCTTTTCTTTTTCCAAAGCTACAAATCAGCCTGTGTCCAGCGGGATTGAGCTGACTATTAGGTTACAGTTGCATCCACATTTTTTTTGTTTTAAATTGCTTCCAGCAAACATCCGATTAATGGACAATTAAACAACACAGAATTCTTCTTCATTGCCCAGACCCCTTGCATTCAGACAATTTTGGAAGGTTTATCTGTGATAGAGGCAATTCTACGATTCTATGCAACCCCATTACTGGAAACAGCAACTAAACCCAACTTGCAAAGAAATGACCCACTCTTGAAACAATATTCTATAAAACAACGGGTCTACATTCTGCACCCTCTGCTTTCCTTCTCTATGAATGGTATGCTTTGTCTGTCTAGGCAGCACAGTGGCACAGTGGTTAGCACTGCTGCCTCACTGTGCCGGGGACCTGGGTTCGATTCCCGGCTTGGGTCACTGCCTGTGTGGAGTCTGCACGTTCTCCCTGTGTCTGTGTGGGTTTCCTCCAGGTGCTCCGGTTTCCTCCCACAGTCCAATACGTGCTGGTTAGGTGTATTGGCCATGCTAAATTCTCCCTCAGTGTACCCGAACAGGCGCCGGAGTGTGGCAACTAGGGGATTTTCACTGTAACTTCGTTGCAGTGTTAATGTAAGGCTACTTGATTTGATTTATTATTGTCACATGTATTGGTATACAGTGCAAAATATTGTTTCTTGCGCGCTACACAAAGCATACCGTTCATAGAGAAGGAAAGGAGAGACTGCAGAATGTAGTGTTACAGTCATAGCTAGGGTGTAAACCTCAACTTAATGCGAGGCAGGTCCATTCAAAAGCCTGATGGCAGCAGGGAAGAAGCTGTTCTTGAGTCAGTTGGCACGTGACCTCAGAGTAAGCCTACTTGTGATTAATAAATAAACTTAAATTACAGCGTGCAAGAAACAATACTTTTCACTGTATACAAATACATGTGAAAATAATAAATCAGATGCATATTGGAGTAAATGGTTACTCACGCTTATCCATTTCTGCTTCACAATTTTGGTCACATTGCCTTGTAGTACCTTCAATTCATTAGTAACGACAAACTAGAGGCAATTAAGCAGATGATTTGATTCATCCCATTCGCAGAGAAGTTTGGGATTAAAGCAGCAATGGAAATAACAGCAAAACATCTCCCAGTAGAATTTGGATGAGGTGTTTTGTTGTTGGTGGGATAAGGGGGGAGGGAGGGAGGGGGGTGGCAGAGAGCTGCAAAAGGAACTCTCAATCAAATGTTTTAGCTTTGCAGTTTAAAGAAACAAAAGGAAACCACAAGGTGATGGGGGGGCCTCCCCTTTCTGAGAAATGAGGCACATCTCAAAACAACCGCATACCTGGATCATTCTCAAACCTTAACAAATACAACTAAAAGAGGGCAGTTCCTGTCGCACCAACTGTCCCATTTTCCATCCCGGGAAAAGTGACAGCAAATAATCCCGGGCGTAAAATCGGGGGCCATTATTTCGGACAGGGAAAGAGACTACGAGAGCATGTGTTTATGGAGGGGCGTCACGCCAAACGACACTCGTTTTTATCTCAAGCCACAAAGCCTGGATTTTTTTGTGAAAAATAAAATATAACCGGTGTACCGCACCCCACCCTTCTCCCTCCACCCCACCCCTCCCCCTCACCCCACCCACCGAGTGGTTTCCTCCCCTGAAGGCGCTGACTCTCTCTCTTGAACACAACACTTCCCTCTGGAACCTCACGTGGGTGACCTGTATTTTCCTCCAGGGAGGAGATGTTGAGCGGCAACGGGTTATTCAACTGTGGTGTGCATCGCGGCGCAGCCACAATCCAAATTGGTTGGCTTTGCCCCTCCCTGACTGAGGGTACCACAGTCAAATCCAGTGACCCCATCACTGCCTCAACCCAAACTATCCTGGGCCAATATTTATTCCTCAGTCAATCAATGTCATTAAACGGGTCATTATCACACTGCTGTTTGTGGGTGCTTGCTGTGCGCACATTAGCTGCCGTCTTTCCTATATTACAACGGTGGCTATATCACATAAATAGCAACTCATTGACTGCAGGAAGATGTCCTGAAGCTGTGAAAGACGCTACATCAATACAACTTCTTCCTTTACTTAAAAAAATGGAGCTTTTCGTAACATGAAAATGAGTGTTTATGAAACTAGCCTGAAAATGTTTTTGTTTCATTATTTCCTGTCCAATCTGATCTAAATGAGCTGTTAAGTCACTGTGACTGAATGTTTATGTAGTACCAGGACGTACTCAAACTCAGCAAAGCTCCCTCGACAGCATCTCCCAAACCCGTGATCTCTGCTACCAAGGACGAGGGCAGCAGGAGCAGGGGAACATCTCCACCACCTGCAGGCTCCTTCCAAGTTACTCGCCGTCCTGACATGGAAATACAATCCACCGTTCCTTCGCTGTCACTGGGTCAAAACCCCAAACTCCCCTCCACAACAGCACTGTGGGTACAGTGACCCGACCTGAGCAAGACAACAACTCACCACCACCTTCTCAAGGGCAACATAGTCAGGATGTGCAATAAATGCTGGCCTTGCCAGAAATGCCCACGTCCCAAGAATGAATAAATTAAAAGGAAAGGATTCAGAGATCGATATAGATACCAGAAACAAACAAGCAACTGCAACAAGAATTTGTAGTACTGATGTATCTATTCCAGACACGAGTCCCTAAGTCTCAGGAACTTTCATAGAATCCCTACAATGCAGCGGCCATTCGGCCCATCGAGTCTGCACCGACCACAATTCCACCCAGGCCCTATTCCTGTAACCCCTCATATTTACCCTAGCCAGTCCCCTTGACACCAAGGTTAATTTAGCATGGCCAATCCACCTGTCCCGCACATCTTTGAACTGTGGGAGGAAACCGGAGCACCCGGAGGAAACCCACGCAGACACTGGGAGAATGTGCAAACTCCACACAGACAGTGACCCAAAGCCGGGAACTGAACCCGAGTCCCTGGCGTTGTGAGTGCTAACCACAGTGCCGCCCTGCAGTAAAACAGTCACTCCCAAGGGCAAGTCTATTGCTAGGGTACAAGGAAGGACATTCAGCCCCTCAAGGGTACGGAGAGCTGCCTCCAAGTGCAGTGAATCATGAGAATTACCTGCTTGCGGACTAATAACAGTTCCCTACCCATTTTATTCGCTCTTAACCTGGCAATAAAATGCTAAACGTGCCGACGCCTCAGATACCCAAGGTTTGCAAAATGTCAAAACGCACACAATGATCCATCAAAAGCATTAAAAAAATATAAGCAGATAAACCAGCATTGTAAAAAAAATAAGTTTGCCTCACTTGAGAAAGAATGAAGATACAGCAGAGCATTAGGAGGCATCCCCATCATCTATTATCTGCTATATATTGCAGATCGTGGCAGGAATTAGAGATAAGGAGGGCCTGTTATACCAAAAGCTATTTGCACATTAAGCATTTCACAATGTTAACTTGATAAATCGCCCTTTCTTTTTCAAAACTTGCTCTTCCCCGCTGAAAGCTGGGATAGATTTCACACGCCACAGGTGCAGAAGGAAACTCCCTGGTTTTTCAGAGCTTCATTCAGGTTCTCCCAGTTGTGGTTATAACGCAGAAAGGATGTGGAAAGCGAGCAGGTGTCTGCTGAGAGTTCCAATGTCCCTAATGAGATCGTGTTTAGGCAGGGTCAAAGGAACTAGCATGTCAAGCAAAGAAAGAGAGTCCTTTAAGACACTGTAGCTTCTCGGAGTGGGTAAGGGGGCAGGAAGGAATGTTTAAGTGACATCTCTACATTTGTTGCTGTTTGGTTAATCTCTCCATTCTCCCAAAGGCACGAGCAGTCACTGGGGCTAAGTTCCATGGACACGGAACGTATTCTGGCAATTTAGGGATCATGGAGAAGCTGAATTGTTCTCCTCAGAGCTGAGAGAGTTAAGGGAGAGATTTCCGAGTGCAAGGACTAGGAACAGCAAGAGGCCACATGGCTCCTGAGATTTATTTGACCAATACCATGGCTGATTTAGAGGTGTTCAAAATCTGGAGGGATTTTAATGGACTTGAAGATGATAAATGGGTTAGAATCATAGAGACCCTACAGTGCAGAAGGAAGCCATTTGAGTCTGCACTGACCATAATCCTGCCCAAGCCCCTATCCCCAGAACCCAACTTATTTACACTGAAACTAAGGGGCAATTTAGCATGGCCAATCAACCTAACCCGCACATCTTTGGAGTGTGGGAGGAAACCGGAGCACCCGGAGGAAACCAACGCAGACACAGGGAGAACATGCAAACTCCACACAGTCACCCAAGGCCAGAATCGAACCCGGGTCCCTGGCGCTACCCATTGTGCCACTGTGCCGCCCGGGGGCAGGAACCAGGGATTTCAGGAAAACATGGGGCAGATGAGGGTTATCTTTCCAAAACAATGATTTAATGCGGTCTGCCCATATTTCAACTCGTATTTACCAACCAGGGGAGGTGATGGCCTAGTGGTATTATTGCTGGACTATTAATCCAAAAACTCGGCTAAAGTCCTGGGGACTCGGGTTCGAATCCCGCCACAGCAGATGATGGAATTTGAATTTAAAAAAATAAAAATCAGGAATTAAGAATCTACTGATGACCATGAAACCATTGCCGACTGTCAGAAAAACCCATCTGGTTCACTAATGTCCTTTAGGGAAGGAAATCTGCCATCCTTAGCTGGTCTGGCCTACATGTGACTCCAGAGCCACAACAATGTGGTTGACTCTCAACTACCCTCCAAGGGTAACTAGGGATGGGCAATAAATGCTGGCCAGCCAGCGACGCCCATGTCCCACAAATGAATTTTAAAAACTGGCGTGCTAGCTGACCTACCCTGGCTCACGGTCAAACAACATCTCAAGCTTAAAACTCACAACCTTATCCAATTCTGCCCTTCTGAGCATTCCCAATTCTGATTATTCCAGCATGAGAATGAGCCTTCAGTTGCCTGGGTGCAAACCCTGGAACTCCCTCACTAAATCTCTCCGCCTCGCTACCACCTTCCTCTCCTTTAAGTTGCTCAAAAATCCATCTCCTTGTCCAAACCTTTGATCGCCCACCATAATATCTCATGTGGCTCAAGGGTCACATTTGTTTGATGACTCTCCTGTAAAGAATCTGATGTGCTTTGCCATGATTAAAATTATATAAATGCAAGTTGTTGTTGGAAATGAGCTGCCTAAAAGGCTAAAGCAGCAGATCCTAAAGGGAATTGGATAAATCTATCCTATCCACCTGCTTCAGATGTGAGAAAGGGCTGGAGCTCTTCATGTCAGCTACGACTCTCACCAACTTTTACAGATGCACCATAGAAAGCATTCTTTCTGGTTGTATCCTTGGTATGGCTCCTGCTCTGTCCAAGACCGCACGGAACTACAAAAGGTCGTGAATGTAGCCCAATCCATCACGCAAACCAGCCTCCCATCCATTGACTCTGTCTACACTTCCCGCTGCCTCGGAAAAGCAGCCAGCATAATTAAGGACCCCATGCACCCCGGACATTCTCTCTTCCACCTTCTTCTGTCGGGAAAAAGATACAAAAGTCTGAGATCACATACCAACCAACTCAAGAACAGCTTCTTCCCTGCTGCTGTCAAACTTTTGAATGGACCTACCTTGCACTAAGTTGATCTTTCTCTACACCCTAGCTATGACTGTAACACTACATTCTGCACTCTCTCCTTTCCTTCTCTATGAACGGTATGCTTTGTCTGTATAGCGCGCAAGAAACAATACTTTTCACTGTATACCAATACATGCGACAATAATAAATCGAATCAAAATCAAAAACAATGGGAATCACATTTAGAGAATATCTCTTAAGGAGATTCTTTGTTTAACAGGGTGAACTTTTGACTGCTCATTTAAGGTGATGCACTTTGAACACTTCATCCACTAGTCTGATCTCCATTTGGGAACTACCCAAGTTGGACATTCGAAGTAGAATTCACTGGTTGGGGTGAAGTGCAGACCAAGACCTCACCACCTTCTGAGGCAATACCCCGTCCAGAGACTGAAAGAAATCAAATGGACGACAGCGCAGAGAAACCAACTCTCATGGAGGGGATTGCAGCAACACTCTTGCCCCCACTCCCATCTCCCCCGCCCCACGGGTCTCTTCCACACACATGGGGGTGTGGCAGGAAACCTCAGAAATTGTTTTGCTTTGATTGTAGGAGGGAGGGAGGTAAACAGAGGAATGAGAGAGAAAGGGGCGGAGAGAAAGGAATGAGAGAAAAGGGAGTACAGCAGAGAAAGAAGAAAAGTTTAAAATTTAAAAGTAAAGTTGTTCCTTTGTTTAAAAAGGGTAGCAAGAATAATCCAGGTAATTACAGGCCGGTGAGCCTTACATCAGTGGTAGGGAAATTATTGGAGAGGATTCTTCGAGACAGGCTTTATTCCCACTTGGAAATAAGTGGACGGATTAGTGAGAGGCAACATGGTTTTGTGAAGGGGAGGTCGTGTCTCACGAACTTGATAGAGTTTTTCGAGGAAATGACAAAGATGATTGATGAGGGTAGGTCAGTGGATGTTGTCTACATGGACTTCAGTAAGGCCTTTGACAAGGTCCCTCATGGCAGACTGGTGCAGAAGGTGAAGTTGCATGCGATCAGGGGTGAGCTGGCAAGGTGGATACAAAACTGGCTCAGTCAAAGAAGACAGAGGGTAGCAGTGGAAGGGTGCGTTTCTGAATAGAGGGCTGTGACAAGTGGCGTTCCTCAGGGATCAGAGCTGGGACCTTTGCTGTTTGAAGGAAAATGTAACTGGATTGATTAGTAAGTTTACAGAATACACAAAGGTTGGTGGATTTGCGGATAGCGATGAGAATCATTAGAGGATACAGCAGGATATAGATCAGTTGGAGACTTGGGCAGAGAGATGGCAGATGGAGTTTAATCCGGACAAATGTGAGGTAATGCATTTTGGAAGGTCTAATACAGATAGGAAATATACAGTAAATGGCAGAACCCTTAATAGTATTGATAGGCAAAGGGATCTGGGTGTACAGGTACACAGGTCACTGAAAGTGGCAATGCAGGTGGAGAAGGTAGTCAAGAAGGCATATGGCATGCTTGCCTTCATCGGCCGGGGTACTGAGTTTAAAAATTGGCAAGTCATGTTGCAGCTTTATAGAACCTTAGTTAGGCCTCACTTGGACTATAGTGTTCAATTCTGGTCGCCACACTACCAGAAGGATGTGGAGGCTTTGGAGAGGGTACAGAAAAGATTTACCAGGATGTTGCCTGGTATGGAGGGCATTAGTTATGAGGAGAGGTTGGAGAAACTTGGTTTGTTCTCACTGGAGCGACGGAGGTTGAGGGGAGACCTGATAGAAGTCTACAAGATTATGAGAGGCAGGGACAGAGTGGATAGTCAGAAGCTTTTTCCCAGGGTGGAAGAGTCGATTACTAGGGGGCATAAGTTTAAGGCGCGAGGGGCAAGGTTTAAAGGAGATGTACAACGCAGATTTTTTTTACACAGAGAGTAGTGGATGCCTGGAGCTCGTTGCTGGGGGAGGTAGTGGAAGCGGATACAATAGTGACTTTTAAGGGGCATCTTGACAAGTACATGAATAGGATGGGAATAGAAGGATATGGTCCCCGGAAGGGTAGGGGGTTTTAGTTAAGTCGGGCAGCATGGTTGGTGCAGGCTTGGAGGGCCGAAGGGCCTGTTCCTGTGCTGTAATTTTCTTTATTTATTAGTGTCACAAGTAGGCTTACACTAACACTGCAATGAAGTCACTGTGAAAATCCCCTAGTCGCCACACTCTGACCCTGTTCAGATTCACTGAGGGAGAATTTAGCATGGCCAATGCACCTCGCCAGTACATCTTTTGGACTTGTGGGAGGAGCACCGGAGGAAACCCACGCAGACACGGGGAGAACGTGCAGACTCCACACAGACAGTGACCCAAGCCGGGAATCGAACCCGGGTCTTGGCCGCTGTGAGGCAGCAGTGCTAACCACCGTGCAAGAGAGAAACCACCATGGAAACTCAGTGGTCCTTATTCTCTTCAGTGACAGAAGACAGTCAATAACTTCAGAGTCATGGAGATGGAAGAGATACACTAAAAGGGGATATATTGATGCCATTGACTTCCCCTCTGAACCAGGTCATGTGGTAGAAGCAGTGTTGGGTTCATCACTGCAAATCTTGCATATAGGATCTGACCAATATTGACAATTCTATTGTAACCATTAACAAAATGGTTGGTGAGTCACACAGGGGGAACAGAGATAATGAGTTACAAGCTTTCCCCATTATTGAACCACTGATGGGATCACGGATTGGGAAACCCAGCAACAAGATTTGATAAGGCTTTTGTTGAGACGGAAGGTTCAGACCCGTTCATGCCTTGCTCAGAGACGTTGCGGGGAAGGTTTGCTGTAACTTAGCAAAAAGTTGGTATTCATTACACAAACAGGGTGCTTATCTTTTCAATAATTAAATTAAAAGGCGCTTTAGAAAAGCATTAGGCAAAAGTTGATGGAATACCAACTAGGGCACAGACAATTATTTGCAAGAATCCATTGCTAAAGTGATTATTGTGACACAGGTTATTGTGCACCAGAAAATTGTTTTTTTTTGCGAGGGAGAGTTTTTAAAAAAAATACTAAGGAGATATTTTAAATAATTCAATCACAGGTTTAACCTTTTCAACACTTTTTTTCTGGATAATTGTCATTCAGTAATACCAAGTGCAAGGTGCAATGTCTTAATCACGTGAGCTGTAGTAATTTCAATAGCTCACCATCTAACCCCCAGCATTTGGTGGTTTCTAAATGGAATTACAGATCTTGGGACTGCAGGTATACTGCTGTTCGAGTCAGTAAGGGTCAGAGGTTATAGCAACGTTGGATAAAAACAAAATTGCTGAAATATTAAGAGTCTCACAACACCAGGTCCACTCCAGTTTTGAGGAAGGAGCAGCGCTCCGAAAGCTCGTGATTCCAAATTTAACCTGGTGTTGTGAGACTTGAGGGCCGAAGGGCCTGTTTCCTGTGCTGTACTTCTTATTGTGCCCACCCCAGTCCAATGCCGGCATCTCCACATAGTGAAATATTAAAATCAAGGGTTGCCATGCTGAATTGCAATATTCAAGTTGGGTTTTCTTACTGACATAAAAAATTAACTATATGGTTCACAGGTTCACAAAAGTACTAAAAGCTCAGATGAGGTTTTGGAGATACCCGGATGAATACAGCCACCCATGCAACAGAAATAAATACTCTTTTCAATCGCATGGCTGGCATGGCTTCAGGGGGCACTTATGGGTTAGATGTCAGCCTTGGCTCAATCATCCCCAAGTCGCAGGTTTACGGGTTCAAGTCCCACTCCAGAAACAAATCTGGGCTGACAATCCAGTCCAATAAGGGTGTCGAAATGTCCGGGGTAACATTGGTCGACTGAGATATTAAATCGGGGCCCCCATCTGTCCACTTACGAAGATCTAAAAGGATCTCATGGTAATATTGCTGAAGAGGGGCAGGGGAGTTCTCAAGCGTCCTGCTCAAGACTTATCCCTCAATCAACACTGCGAGAAGAATTACCCCCTGTTCATGATCATATGGCTGTTTATGGGAGCTTGTAACATACATGTTGGCTACAGTGTTTCCTACAGGACAACAGTAATTATACTTTAAATGTACCTTATTGGTTATAAGGCACACTGTGATGTCCTGAGAACATGACAGGGACGATATAAATCTGTGTCTTTTGTAATAACTCCAGGGAGGCGCAAGTCCCGTCACCAAGTTACTTTATTTACACCATACATCTGTACACAGCCAGCTCTCCAGTTGCTCCCTGCTGAATGCAGGCTGGGAGTCTGACACACCTTTAAATAGGGAGCATGAGGCTCCCTGATTTAACCATCAATTAGGACTCATCAGGCAGTTCATACTCTAGCAAGCCAACCTCATTAGCCTGGCTGAAGTCATCACATCTTTTCTTCTCTTTCAGCTACTCCCGAGTTCTACATTCTCACCACTCTGTTGGATTAGAGTTTGGGTTTATTAGTGACCGTTTATGTATGACCCATACATCTGATCTGCTGGAGAAATGGAAATATCTTCTCATCCATTCATCCTTCTCATCTATACCGCCCCCCCCACCTGACATTAACTTCACTCCCACCCCCTACTGGTCTCCCACCAACATCCATCCACCCCCACCACCCAGCAGCCACCCTTCTCAAGGAATTGGAAGCACCCAGTTAAAACACAATTGCTGATTAGATTGGTGATGGGATGGACAAGTGCACGTTACAGTTCAACGTTCAGGGAACACCGACCTCCACAACTGAAAAATTCCAAACATTTCTCTGTCTTGTCCATTTGTTAACTCCAAGATATTTTATGGAGGGTCAATTTCAAAGCCAAAAGGTCACCTGTTAAATGTCATCCCTCTGAGCGCACTGTGCCATCCACTCTCCCCCATCACTCAAAAAATGCAACACAGGCAACCCAGCAGAAGTAAGCCAAAACAGCTGCATTTTAGCACAAGACATGTTAAGATATTGAAGTTAGTGTCACAAGGCGGCTTCATTAACACTGCAATGAAGTTACTGTGAAAATCTCCGAGCCACCACACTCCGATGCCTGTTCGGGTACACTGAGGGAGAATTTAGCATGGCCAATGCACCCTAACCAGCACATTTTTTGGACTGTGGGAGGAAACCGGAGGAAACTCACACAGACACAGGGAGAACGTGCAAACTCCACACAGACAGTGAACCAAGCCGGGAATTGAACACGGTCCCTGGCGCTGAGAAACAGCAGTGCTAACCACTGTGCCGCCTACCTCTATTGCAACAGAATTTGTGGCTTCTCCAGCAAGTCTCTTTCAAAAGACCAGCAAGACTACGTTTTGACTTTCTTCCGTAAGTCAAAGACCTACACCAAGTGTGAGCAGCACTCCTCCAAAATTACTCATGTAAAATATGGCACCTTTTCCTTGTTAATTGAGGAACCAAGTTCAAGATTCCTACAGTGGCACATCAAGATTGAAAACATGTCGAAGAACAGTCAGGGTGAATTGTGTAATTCTTTGGTGATGACATATTGATTTTTTTTTTAAAAAGAGGCCTGAAGAAGCAGGTGAGAGGAAAGATTGAGAGGAAGGTTAGAACATCCATAAGTTGAGGACCAAGGAAAGCAAGAGGTTACAGTAGAAAGGTTGAGCATTGAGGCTCATCAATGCAACACGAATCCAGGGAAGTGGAAAAAGTGGACAGGACCTCAGGAGAAAAGGAGAAGGAAGCAAAGAAACAGCCTGAGGTTCATAGCTGTGTGATGACAACCATTCCAATAAGCAGGGTATAACCTTGTATTTTAGGTTTTCCATTATCTACTTCTCAATCGTAATCTGAAAGGGGGAATAAAACAAATGGATGGTCCCAGATTCAGCAATCAGTTGAAACACACATCCAGCTCTTAAGAGCCTCCAACCCATTGACTCTGTCTACACTTCCCACTGCCTCGGCAAAGCAGCCAGCATAATCAAGGACCCCACGCACCCCGGACATTCTCTCTTCCACCTTCTTCCGTCGGGAAAAAGATACAAAAGTCTGACGACACGTACCAACCGACTCAAGAACAGCTTCTTCCCTGCTGCTGTCAGACTTTTGAATGGACCTACCTTGTATTAAGCTGATCTTTCTCTACACCCTAGCTATGACTGTAACACTACATTCTGCACTCTCGTTTCCTTCTCTATGTACGGTATGCTTTGTCTGTATAGCGCACAAGAAACAATACTTTTCACTATGATAATACATGTGACAATAATAAATCAAATCAAATCATATCCCCCGTCCGCTTAACAAATGGGACCCTTGACAGAGCTTCACACATGGAAAACATCATGTCACGTTTAACCAGGTGTGGTTTAGTTTGGCTGGAAGAGAGTGCTTCCGTTTAATTCAGGAATAATGCCAGCTCGCGGCAAATCAAGCATCCCCTTTATTTAGGCATATTCAGCAAAAGCCACTCAAATCAAAATTAAAACAGAAAATACTGGAAATGGTCAAAGGGTCAGGCAGCATCTGTGGGGGAGAGAACCAGTGTTAATGTTCCAGGGTGGGTGGTGTGAGCAACCAAAGGTTTTCTGGTTCAGATTTCCAGATTGTGCCATATGTTGCTTTACCAGTAAAATTGATCCCAGTTGACAGCACAAAGTTGAGCCAAGTGCCCGAATGAGTTGTTAACACTATGGCAACTATAGGTTTGGATTGCATGCAAAACAGCCACAAAATTAGATTCAATAATCTCTTAAAGGCTGGGCAGATGTCAGAAAAAAAAAGAATTCCAACATTCGAGCGACTATAAAAATGCTTCATCTATTAATCGTTAGTTTGGTGGTACAGAACATTGCCGAGAAGAGACAGGTCGCCAAAGTTTTTCATCTTGCACTCATCCAGACAAATGCAAGAATACCAAATTTCAAATGATCACAACAGTTCACTCCACAGGAGAAAAAGGGGTGCTGATTGGTTGGTATGTCGACTTCAACTGGCTGAGGGGTTGCCGTGGAGAAAGTCGCAGGGAACTATAGGTTCTTTCTTTTGAATTACTGGAGCACTTGGGAAGTCTATGGTTCCCTGGTCACAGCGTTGCTATGGAGAAAGCAGCAGGGAACTATCAACTCAAGTGCTCTGGTAATTCAAAAGAAGGAGCCAATAGTTCCCTGCTGCTTTCTCCATAGCAACGCCGTGGCCAATTGCAGTCAAGGACGATGAAGAGTCAGCCATATTATTGAGAGTCTGGAATCATAGAACATAGAACATAGAAAGCCACAGCACAAACAGGCCCTTCGGCCCACAGGTTGCGCCGATCACATCCCCACCTCTAGGCCTATCTATAGCCCTCAATCCCATTAAATCCCATGTACTCATCCAGAAGTCTCTTAAAAGACCCCAACGAGTTTGCCTCCACCACCACCGACGTCAGCCGATTCCACTCACCCACCACCCTTTGAGTGAAAAACTTACCCCTGACATCTCCTCTGTACCTACCCCCCAGCACCTTAAACCTGTGTCCTCTCGTAGCAACCATTTCAGCCCTTGGAAATAGCCTCTGAGAGTCTACCCTATCCAGACCTCTCAACATCTTGTAAACCTCTATCAGGTCACCTCTCATCCTTCGTCTCTCCAGGGAGAAGAGACCAAGCTCCCTCAACCTATCCTCATAAGGCATGCCCCCCAATCCAGGCAACATCCTTGTAAATCTCCTCTGCACCCTTTCAATGGCTTCAACATCTTTCCTGTAATGAGGTGACCAGAACTGCGCGCAGTACTCCAAGTGGGGTCTAACCAGGGTCCTATAAAGCTGCAGCATTATCTCCCGACTCCTAAACTCAATCCCTCGATTAATGAAGGCCAGTACGCCGTACGCCTTCTTGACCGCATCCTCCACCTGCGAGGCCGATTTAAGAGTCCTATGGACCCGGACCCCAAGGTCCTTCTGATCCTCTACACTGCTAAGAATGGTACCCTTCATATTATATTGCTGCTTCATCCCATTGGATCTGCCAAAATGGATCACCACACACTTATCCGGGTTGAAGTCCATCTGCCACTTCTCCGCCCAGTCTTGCATTCTATCTATGTCTCGCTGCAACTTCTGACATCCCTCCAAACTATCCACAACACCACCTACCTTGGTGTCGTCAGCAAACTTACCAACCCATCCCTCCACTTCCTCATCCAGGTCATTTATGAAAATGACAAACAGCAAGGGTCCCAGAATGTAGACCAGACCAAGTAAGAGCAGCAGATTTCCTTCCCTTAAAAAGGACATTGGTGAACCAGATGGGTTTTTACAACAATCTGGTATTTAGGTGGTTAATCGTTAGTTTTGCATTCCAGATTGATTTATTTAGCAGAATTAAAATTCCCCCGGCTGCCATGGTGAAATTAGAACATATCGCCTGATCATTAACATCTATGTCATATCCTGCAGAACCCATAATAAGGTCCATAGTGAAAGATAAATGTTGTCACCGTTAATGCAGCCTTATAATCAATAGCTAATTATTGGCTGTAATATGACCAGTGCAGAACATACTTGGATGATAACGATTTATAATCTGCAGCTTCCAAACTTCAGCACAAGTAACGTCTCACTGTATTTATATCGGTACACCAGACAGCAGCAAATATCTAAAAGGATATAATAGCACTACCAAAGAAATTATGAAATTAATCCCACAACTGAGATTATGTAACCAACAGGAAACAACTAACAGGCTGGGGTTTGGTTCTCTAGAAAAGAGAAGGTTTAGGGGGTGACCTGATGAGTCTACAATGTTACAAAGGGGTTGGATAGGGTAGATTGACAGAAGATGTTACCAGTTGTGGGGCAGACCATAAGTTGGGGCCATAACCATTTGGTAGTCATTGAATCCCTACAGTGCAGGAGGAGGCCATTCGGCCCATCGAGTCTGCACCGACAGCAATCCCACCCAGGCCCTATCCCCGTTACCACACATATTTACCCTGTTAATCCCCCTGATTCTAAGGGGCAATTTAACATGGCCAATCAACTAACCCGCACATCTTTGGAGTGTGGGAGGAAACCGGAGCACACGGAGGAAACCCACGCAGACACGAGGAGAACATGCAAACTCCACACAGACAGTGACCTGAGGCTAGAAAATTTCAGCAGGTCTGGCAGCATCTGTAAGGAGAGAAAAGAGCTGATGTTTCGAGTCACCTCTTTTCTCTCCTTCCAGATGCTGCCAGACCTGCTGAGGTTTTCCAACACTTTCTCTTTTGGTTTCAGATTCCAGCATCCGCAGTAATTAGCTTTTATCACCCGAGGCTAAAATTGAACCCTGGCGCTGTGAGGCCTCAGTGCTAACCACCGTGCCACCCACTAGTCACTAATAAATTCGGCAAGGAGTTTGGTGAGAATGTGGAACTTCTGCCACAAAGTAGTATTGAAAAACAAAGAATGACATGCGTTTCTATCCTGCTTTCATAACCGCCAGATGTCTCAAAGCGTATTACAACCAATGAAGTACTTTTGAAGTGTAGTCATTGTTGTAATGTAGGAAACACAAGAGCCAACATGCGCTCATCAAACTCCCACAAGCAGCAATGTGATAATAACCCGATAAACTCTGTCATGTAGAGTTAAGGGAGAAATAATGGTCAAAATAACAGGAATAATATCCCTGCCCATTGCCATAACAGTGCCTTGGGATCTTTCACATCCACCCAAGCAGGAGCTGGGGCCTCGATTTAATATTGAATCGATAGGCTGATGCTCCAATGCAATACTGATGGAGTGCTGCACCTCCAGCAGTGCAGCACTTCAACAGTGCAGCACTTCAACAGTACTGCATTGGGGTATCAGCCTTCATTTTCAAGCCCTGGAATAGGACTTGAACCCAGAACTGAGATATTCAGAGATGAGAATACTACTAACTGAGCCACAGCTGACACTAGAACAGTGCAAATTCATTTGTGGAGAACTCGATAAACAGAGTGGAGAACCCGCAATCTCTGGCTCAGGTGAAAATGCAGCCCCCACTGGCCATGACTGACATCAATAATCTAATCCCTACTCAAATGTCAGAAATTATTATTGTAAAACTTCCTCATTAGTGTAGAGGTCAGTGTCCCGCCTGTCACGTGGGACACCAGGGTTCAATTCCCTGACTGGGAGCTGCCAAGTTCCATGACAGCGCCCCCGCAGTGTCTGTTTACGGTGGCACAGTGGTTAGCGCTGCTGCCTCACAGCGCCAGGAATCCGGGTTCAATTCCGGATTTGGGGTGGCTGCCTGTGTGGAGTTTGCACGTTCTCCCTGTGTCTGCGTGGGTTTCCTCCGGGTGCTCCGGTTTCCTCCCACAATTCAAAGGTGCGCAGGTTAGATGGATTGGCCAGGCTAAATTACCCCTTAGCGTCCCAAGATGTGTAGGTTAGGGAGATTAGCAGGGTAATTGTGTGGGGTTACCAAGATAGGGCGGGGAGTGGGCCAGGATAAGATGCTCTGCCAGAGTCGGTGCAGATTCGATGGGCCAAATGGCCTTTTTCTACACATAGGGATTCTATGATTATCACATCGGATCGGTCATGATCTCAATCAATTGCGGAAGAGACTCGATGGGCCAAAAGGCCTAATTCTGCTCCTATGGTTTTATGTGACCTAAGTCAGTCTGAAGTCAGAGTTAAAACTGACTCCGGCTCTCACTGTTCATAATCTCAACTTTTAGCAAATAAAGCCAGTAAAGAAAATGGTTACCAGTTTAAAAATCAGCCTGGTGAACACGAGTTTGCATCGATTCTAAGCACATCGACTCAGAGAAAATTAAAAATGACAAACCCAATAATAAACAGAAAGGATCACCTGAGCTGCCTAAAACTCAACGTAGTCTCTAACATGCAGGATAATCGCTTTCACCCTTTACATTGATAATGATCTTACACCTGCAGGGTGCAGTCCATCTTGTGGTCGATGTGCCAATGTCAGAAAGAGATGGAGCACAACAGCATTGTGTTAACAATCTAAAGAGATAACATTATTGATGACTGTATGTATATTGGAACAAAACTCATTACATGAAGATATCCATTACATCTCAGCACCCATCCCGGTCTGTTCACAACACTGCCACACCAGGCAGCTTTTCAGCTGGGCCAGTTGCTTCAGTTGTGAAGACGCTGCTTTTGAATGTCGCACAGAGGTCACATTTTTGACAATATAAGTTATGGCATGAGGAAGTTTCGCGAGTCGCTCAGTTCATTATCTTCCTGTCCCACGCAAGACTCGAGCTGCAAATTGCCCGACTCCTCCAGATCGGATCCCTGGTTGGTGCTGGCTAGTTAATCACAAGTCGGAGCAGCGATTGGATCAGTGCAACTGAGACCACTGCCCTGAGGCGAGGGAGAGGGGCACTGAATTGTAACGATTCATCTGAAAAGATTATTAACAGCCGATGATTGAAAGAGAAAGTACTTACTGATGCAACCTCGTCACTGCTCACGCAATACCTCAAATGGTCAGAGCTTCAAGTTTTTAGGTGTCCAGATCACCAACAACCTGTCCTGGTCCACCCATGCCAACGCTATTGTTAAGAAAGCCCACCAACACCTCTACTTTCTCAGAAGACTAAGGAAATTTGGCATGTCAGCTGCAACTCTCAATAACTTTTACAGATGCACCATAGAAAGCATTCTTTCTGGTTGTATCACAGCTTGGTATGGCTCCTGCTCTGCCCAAGACCGCAAGGAACTACAAAAGGTCGTCAATGTAGCCCAATCTGTCACGCAAACCAGCCTCCCAACCTGACTCTGTCTACACTTCCCGCTGCTTCGGCAAAGCAGCCAGCATAATTAAGGACACCACGCACCCCGGACATTCTCTCTTCCACCTTCTTCCTTTGGGAAAAAGTACAAAAGTCTGAGGTCACGCACCAACTGACTCAAGAACAGCATCTTCCCTGTTGCCATCAGACTTTTGAATGGACAAACCTCACATTAGGTTGATCTTTCTCTGCACCCTAGCTATGGCTGTAACACTACATTCTGCACCCTCTCCTTTCCTATGAACGGTATGCTTTGTCTGTACAGAATCATAGAGTCATAGAGGTTTACAGCATGGAAACAGGCCCTTTGGCCCAACTTGTCCATGCCGCCCTTTTTTTAAAAAAAACACCTAAGCTAATCCCAATTGCCTGCATTGGCCCATATCCCTCTATACCCATCATACCCATGTAACTATCTAAATGCTTTTTAAAAGACAAAATTGTACCCGCCTCTACTACTACCTCTGGCAGCTTGTTCCAGACACTCACCACCCTCCGTGAAAAAATTGCCCCTCTGGACACTTCTGTATCTCTCCCCTTAAACCTATGCCCTCTAGTTTTAGACTCCCCTACCTTTGGGAAAAGATATTGACTATTTACCTTGTTTATGCCCCTCATTATTTTATAGACCTCCATAAGGTCACCCCTCAGCCTCCTAATCTCCAGAGGAAAAAGTCCCAGCCTATTCAGCTTCTCCTTATAACTCAATCCATCAAGTCCCAGTAGCATCCTAGTAAATCTTTTCTGCACTCTTTCTAGTTTAATTATATCCTTTCTATAATAGGGTGACCAGAATTGCACACAGTATTCCAAGTGTGGCCTTACCAATGTCTTGTACAACTTCAACAAGACGTCCCAACTCCTGTATTCAATGTTCTGACCGATGAAACCAAGCATACCGAATGCCTTCTTCACCACTCTGTCCACCTGTGACTCCACTTTCAAGGAGCTATGAACATGTACCCCTAGATCTCTTTGTTCTGTAACTCTCCCCAACGCCCTATCATTAACTGAGTAAATCCTGCCCTGGTTCAATCTACCAAAATGCATCACCTCGCATTTGTCCAAATTAAACTCCATCTGCCATTCATCAGCCCACTGGCCCAATTGATCAAGATCCAGTTGCAATTGGAGATAACTTTCTTCACTGTCCACTATGCTACCAATCTTGGTGTCATCTGCAAACTTACTAAACCATGCCCCCTATATTCTCATCCAAATCATTAAAATAAATGACAAATAACAGTGGGCCCAGCACTTAATCCCCGAGGCACACCGCTGGTCACAGGCCTCCAGTTTGAAAAACAACTCTCTACAACCACCCTCCAGAAGCCAATTTTGTATCCACTTACATACCTCACCCTGGATACCGTGAGATTTAACTTTATGCAACAACCTACCATGCGGTACCTTGTCAAAGGCAAGAAAGATACAGTGCGCAAGAAAAAAATACTTTTCACTGGACACTAATACGTGACGATACTAAATCAAACCAAACCTTGATTCAGCAAAAACATTACTTGGATTAAATGTTTGAGAGGTCGGCAAAACTAAATTTGTTCAAATCATTTTGTATCAAACTTCTGAACATTTCCAAAAGGCCATTTTCAAAATCTATCTTGTTCTATTTCACATTTAAAAGGAGCTGGTTTGATCTCCAGTAATTATATTAAAACGCTGAAACTTTCACTTAAAGGAATTAAATGTTAACATTTACCATCCTAACATATTCCATTAAACATAAATGGTAGTTACCCTTTGATTAGCTGTAACTATCTGGGAATGCATTAGTGCTCGATAGTCCTGACCTTTGCTATAAAAGAAATACATGTCATAATTAAAATCACTTTAATGTTTTGAGCTGGATCCTAAGGGACCTGTGCTAATTATTATTCTAATTTGCAGCAGTAATTCTTCTTTTATTGATCTTACCCCTTCGCTTTCCATGATGGCCACAGCTATCATTCTGAAAATCAGGATTTTGGAACACCATCGTAACAATAAAATTCCCAAATTCTTCTTTCTCTATGAAACTCGCTCTAAATTGATTACTGACACTTGTATATGCATGGGAAGTCTCTTGTACATAGAATTAGATAGAAGCCATTCAGTCCAATTGATCCATGCATGTCCACGAGAACTGACTTCAACCTGCTGTATTAGCATATCCTTCTATTCCTTTCTAACTCGTGTGTCCATCTAGCTTTCCCTTAACTGTGTCTAAGCCATTAAACTCTGTCGTAACAAGTTTTATAATCTTTAAAGTTTATTTCTTCGTGCCACAAGTAGGCTTACATTAACGCTGCAATGAAGTTACTGTGAGTCGCCACACTCCGGTGCTTGTTTAGGTACACCGAGGGAGAATTTAGCACGGCCAATCCACCAAACCAGCACGTCTTTCGGACTGTGGGAGGAAACCAGAGCACCCGGAGGAAACCCATGCAGACACGGGGAGAACGTGCAGACTCCACACAGACGGTGACCCAAGCTGGGAATCGAACCCGGGTTCCTGGAACTCTGGGGCAGCAGTGCTAACCATTCTGCCACCGTATTCTAACCAGTCTCCAGGTCAAGACATTTCTCCCGAGTGGCTTATTGGGGTTTCTTAGTGTCTACCTTATAGTTATGGCCCCTAGTTCTTTTCTAGTCTCCCCCAGTTAGAAACATTTTCTCTACATCTATCCTAAAATCATAAACGATGATAAAATTCTGACAGTCAGTTTGGTGGAGACCCAAAGTCGACCTTTATTTGGTTTAGATTTGTTTACAAAGTGAAAAATTACAAAATGCATAGCCTCCAACTCTCCAACCCACCAACAGTGTCAATAAATGTCTCTTTATTTGTACTCACGTGATCTACTAATGACTGCTTGGTCCCTCTATATCCTTAACCTCATTGTATACAATTAACACCCTTAACCTTCTCTTTTCTGGAAACAGAATCCCCACCTGTTAGGCTAGACCCATCAGGAAAGACTGATCAATTCTGGTGATATCCTCATCAGTTTTTTTTTTCACCTTCTCCAGTGCTTCTATATCCTCTTGTTTTTCATACGTCTTAAACTTCTTTTTAACTCTGCCATTGACCATAGGCAAAGAAAGCATTCTTCACCCAGCTTGGGACAGAAGAAAATCATGGCTCTTGGGTTCCTCATTTCTCACCTACAATTTTCCTTTCTCGTTTTCTCTATCATTGTAATAATATTGTACTCAAACATTCTTAACCCGCTGAACACAGAGTCAGGTATTGGACTTAACCACACAGAACAAAAAGGTCCCATCCCGATCTATGCTAACTCATTGAGTTTAGTCAGGGCAACAATAGGGACATTGCAAAGACATTACTGAGAATCCACAGAATCCCAACAGTGCAGAAGGAGGCCATTCAGCCCATCGAGTCTGCATCGACTCTCCGAAAGAACATCTTAACCACACATTTACCATGGCTAATCTAGCTAGTCTACACATCTTCGGACACTAAAGGGCAATTTAGCATGGCCAGTCAACCTAACCCACACAGCTTTGGAGTGTGGGAGGAAACCAGAGCACCCGGAGGAAACCCACGCAGACACGGGCAGAACATGCAAACTCTGCACAGACAGTCTCCCGAGGCCGGAATTGAACCTGAGTCTCTGGCGCAATGAGGTAGCAGTGCTAACCCCTGTGCCAGCGTGGCGCCCCAAACTTACATGAGCCAGGTAGGAGTCGAACCTACAATTGCCTGATCTGTAGTCAGACGTGTTTCCATTGTGCCACCGGCCCATCTATTGAAGGGGTTGATGTTCCACACTGCAAGTTGAATCCTAAAAAGGCATCAGAGAGACATTTGTCCACCATGGACACTGCTCAGGTACAGGGACCTATTGTTGTGACTTACACTGAGGTCCACCTTGTTAAACAAATGTTATTTACACCTCTCCAGATATTTCAAAATGCTCAGTTATTATGATTATAGCACACCAATGGCTTTCACCTTAAACCTATGCGCCCTAGTTTTAGACTCCCCTACCTTTGGGAAAAGATATTGACTATCTAGCTGATCTATGCCCCTCATTATTTTATAGATCTCTATGAGATCACCCCTCAGCCTCCTTCGTCCAGAGAAAAAAATCCCAGGTTATCCAGCTCTCTTTATAACTCAAACCATTAAGTCCCGGTAGCATCCCAGTAAATCTTTTCTGCACTCTTTCTAGTTTAATAATATCCTTTCTATAATAGGGTGACCAGAACTATACACAGTATTCCAAGTGTGGCCTTACCAATGATCCAGATCGGAATTCTGTGGGATCATTCCCAACTCCTATTTATCAAACAAGTATTTAACGGTGTATTTTTTGATAAAAACTACTAGATTTTCATTACAAATACAAACGTTTGATTATACCGCAATAATCCGTGTTTTCAAAGCCAGAAATAATATTGTAACCAGTTCATTTAAAAAAATAACCAGGATCACTTCCCAGTTTTGCCTTACCCATAACTTGCAATTTTGTTGTTCCTTGAGGGGGCGCGCTGGTTAGCACTGCTGTCTCACATCGCCAAGGACCCGGGTTCAATTCCAGCCTTTGGGTGACTGTGCGCGCAGAGTTTGCATATTCTCCCCGTGTCTGCGTGGGTTTCCTCCGGGTGCTCCGGTTTCCTCCCACAGTCCAAAGATGTGCGGGTTAGGTGGATTGGCCATGCTAAATTGCCCCTTAGCGTCCTAAGATGTTTGGGTTAGATAGATTAGCCATGGTAAATTTGTGGGGTTACAGGGATAGGGCAGGAGGGAGAGGGCATGTGTAAGTTGCTCTTTCAGAGGGTCTGTGCAAACCTGATGGGCCGAATGGCCTCTTCTGGACTGTAGGGATTGTATGATGCAGTAAAACATCCCAAGATGCTTCACAAGATCAGAAAGAAAGATTTGATACAGAGCCAAAGAAGGCAATGTTAAGACAGGTGACTAAAAGGTGACTATTGGTCAAGGAGGGACATTTTCACAATCAACTTAGAGGAGAGGGAGGGAGAGTGTGCTTGTGAGTGAGCTTGCGAGCGAGCGAGTGCGCGAGCGAAGGAGGGAACTCGGGGCAGGAACTCCAGCGCCTAGGACCTAAGCTGCCCAAACATCCTGCTGCCTGTATCTTATTCCTGAGCAAATCCCATGCAAACTTATACTGCAATTAAAATCCAAGAGGTTGCAATTATAGTGGGGTAATGTTTATCACAGGCTATTTTCCCATTCTAAATGTGGCTACTGCAATTTATAATTGAAAAGGTTGACAGCAAGTAGGCACAGATGCAATGTTGAATACATGATAATCTTTCACTCATATTCATAGAATCATACGATCCCTACAGTGCAGGAGAAGGCCATTCGGCCCATCGAGCCTGCACCAGCAACAATCCCTCCCAGGCCCTATCCCCATGATCCCCGAGTATTTACCCTTCCAATCCCCCTGACACTAAGGGACAATTTAGCATGGCCAATCCACCTGACCTGCACATCTTTGGAATGTGGGAGGAACCCGCAGCACCCGGAGGAAACCCACGCAGACACGGGGAGAACGTGCAAACTTCACACCGACAGTGACCCGAGGCCGGAATCGAACCTGGATTAGAGCAGGATAATGCCTCTGGGACAGAACACATGGCGTGCGCTTGTGTCACGTCACATTTGACATTACGGTGAATACCTGCTGCTGTCCAACACTTTTCCACTAAAATGCCTGGCACAAGCACAGAAACATTATCCAAATCCCCTTTGATATTTGAAGGCACATTGCTTGGACATTCTGTATTCATCTGCAACCAAACACTAAAGCAGCAATATACACTTTGCCCCCGCAATGCCAAGTCTGACAGGGGCAAAACATTAAAGGTACATTTTCATCAGCCTAACAAAACACATAAAAGAGACCAGTAATAGCACAAGAAGAGACGGGATGGAGCAGCGTAATCAAGATCATCATCTCAAATAAAAGAAACTCAAACTCCTCCAGCTTTTTAACTGTTCGAAGGCATCGTCGTTAGAAATTCAGATCAAAAAGAGAAACAGGAAGGCAAGTCCCAGATCCGCTTCCGCCGCCACGCCCAGTGTTTGCAGCATATTTTAGTACGATTGAACGTTGCAACACTTCTCTATAAATGTTGCATTTGTGACGCACAGGATGGCGCATGACAAAACTTATTCATTGGATCAATTCACTGGAGCGCTACAATGGCGTAAACCTGCTTTAAGTGGGGGTTCAGGTGACATCAGGGCCCACCTGGCAGAGTGTAGCAGTTATCACTATGTGGGGGTGGGGGGTTGGTCTTCAGGGATAATGGTCCCATTGCTCGTCAAGGGGAGGTAGTGAGATTTTCTCTCATTGGAGATGGCACTTGTGATATTTTAATCCTTTTTTTATTCATTTGTGGGACAGGGGTGTTGCTGGCTGGCCAGCATTTATTGATGTGGAGATGCCGGCGTTGGACTGGGGTAAGCACAGTAAGAAGTCTCACAACACCAGGTTAAAGTCCAACAGGTTTATTTGGTAGCAAATACCATAAGCTTTCGGAGCGCTGCCCCTTCCATCTGACTTTAACCTGGTGTTGTGAGACTTCTTACAGCATTTATTGCCCATCCCTAGTTGCCCTTCGAGGGCAATTGAGAGTCAACCACATTGCTGTGGCTCTGAAGTCACATGTAAGCCAGACCAGGTAAGGAAGGCAAAGGTCATGAGTGAACCAGATGGGTTTTTCCGACAATCGACAATGGTTTCATGGTCATCAGTAGATTCTTAATTCCAGATTTTTAAAAATTGAATTCAAATTCCACCATCTGCCTTGGTGGGATTCGAACCCGGGTCCCCAGAACATTAGCTGGATTAATAGTCTAGCGATAATACCACTAGGCCATGGCCACTTGTGAGATGTTATTTCTTCCCCATATATGCCATTTGCTCCGGCCACTCTACGTGGCAGTGAATTTCAGATTCTAAACTGTCCCTGGGTGAAGACATTTCTCCTGAATTCCTTACTGGATTTATTAGTGACCGTCTTAAACAATGTTTATCAGACTCCCAGTTTTGATCTCTCCTACAAGAGGACTGGAATCACAAAAAGGCCAGACTAAGTGGGGATGACAGGTTTCCTTCCCTAAAGGACATGAAGTGAACCAACTGGGTTTTTACAACAATCAACTGCATGGTCATTTTTACTGATGGCAACTTTTTGTTGCGAGAATTGGCTGAATTCAACTTTTTGTTACATGTAGGGATTACAGTAACTCAATGCAGACAACATGTTGCGCTAAAACGTATGATGGAATCCAGTTTTAAAGCTCGCTATGTATCCATCAACACTATGAACCTGCACAATTGACCATATTTTTGATGACTGCAGCAAAGGTGATGGGAAAAGAAGCAGGGAATTAGCACTGGGTATGGTTACATTGGCAGCCCACTAGCACCTCACTTACAGCTCTGACGAGGGGTCACCTAAACTCGAAACGTTGGCTCGATTCTCTCCCCACAGATTCTGTCAGACCTGCTGAGATTTTCCAGCATTTACTATTTTTGTCGCACCTCACTCACGTCAGCCATTGCTCAGTGAGTGCCACACGCTTTGTGTCAGAAAGTCTGATGTTCAAATCCACTCCAATGGCCCATGTGCGAAATCTGAACTGGCACTCCAGTGCTAGATCTCAGCATGCACAGTTGGAGGTGCCATCTTTCGGCTGAGACGTCAAACAGACGCTCCAGACTGCTCTCTCAGCTGGATGCAAACACTCCCACGGCGTTGTATCGAAGATTAGAATTGGATATTCTTCCTAGAATCCTGGTCAATATCACTTACACAGGTTTTCTGGTCATCATATTTCTGCTTATGGGAGCTTGCTGTGCATAAATTTAGACCACCGCGTTTTCTACGTGACAACAGTGATTACACTTCAAAAAGTACTTAACTGGTAAAGCACCTTGGGATGTCCTGAAAATATGTTAAGGACTTATAGAAGAACAAAGAAAATTACAGCATAGGAACAGGCCCTTCGGCCAACCAAGCCTGCTGCATGTGTGAACTAAAGCCCTCTACCCTTCCTGGGACCATATCCCTCTATTCCCATCCTGTTCATGTATTTGTCCAGACGACTCTTAAAAGTCAGTATCGTATCTGCTTCCACTACCTCCCCCCGCAGTGAGCTCCAGGCACCCACCACTCTCTGTGTAAAAAAAACTTGCCTCGTACATCTCCTTTAAACCTTGCCCCTCGCACCTTAAACCTGTGCCCCCGAGTAATTGACTCTCCCACCCTGGGAAAAAGCTTCTGACGATCCACTCCATCCTCAAGTGAAAAGCTTTTTTCTTTCACCCAACGCCTGTTCTTAATTCACAAGGTGTGGAGATGTCGGCATTGGGCTAGGATGGGCACAGTAAGAAGTCTCACAACACCACTCACCTGTTGAAGGAGCAGCACTCCGAAAGCTCATGGTACCAAATAAATCTGTTGTACTTAATTCACAAGGCTTGAGGTTTCAGGATGGGGCATCAGAATCTGACCCTGTCCCCACTCAATATCCACACATCTGCGCTCACAGCTGGAGTTTCTGAATCAAAATCAGACACCCCCACTGATCTCCCCTTAGACCCTTTAGCTCAGCAATGCTAGGTTAATCGTAGCATTTTGAACATTAACACAACTAACACTGCCCACATTTGGGGTTAAACTGGGCCCATCCTTATCTGGCAGCTCTGAACCACTTCCAGTTGCATATTACCACATTCCAGGCAGCAGGGGAACCCCCAGGACCACACTCTGTCCTAGGTGGAGCTCCGGAGGAGAAGTGCAAAGACCCAACTCCCTCTTGTTGGTGTTGCTGGTCTCTGAACAGTCACGAGTGAAAAACCTTCTTGGATTCTCTTGCTGAACTGAAATAGACGTGGTGTGGTTTAGCAATACCCTCGCAGTGGTGGCATCTCATCACCCAGGATCTGGAGTTGATGTCACATCAACACAAAAACAGATCAGCCTCGAGGAGCCAGGGACCCTATCGGGTTGCGGTGGTGGAATCATTTTGGAAAAGCTGTTGACTCATCATGGCCCAGGAATAGCGACTGGACAGTCGGTCAAAGGGTTTAAAATGAAAGAGGAGAATTCTCCATCACCAAAATATACTCGAGTTGACTGGATTGTTTTTCCTGCAAGCTTGATCACAACTCACAAAACATTCATAAATAAACTGAGGACACCATGTGTTATTATAAATAATTCCAATACTGTCACATTGCAGAGATCCATTCAACCAGTCACTTACTCTCTTCTATCTTCTTCTGTCAAGAAAAGAATACAAAAGTCTGAGGTCATGTACCAACCGACTCAAAAACAGCTTCTTCCCTGCTGCCATCAGACTTTTGAATGCACCTACCTCATATTTCTCTACATCCACCTATGACTACAACACTATATTCTGTACCCTCTTCTTTCCTTCTCCTCTATGTACTCTATGAACGGTACATTTTGTCAGTATAGCGCTCAAGAAACAATACTTTTCACTGTACCCCGATACATGTGACAAAAATAAATCGAAATCAAAGGGGTCTTCTCCATTGGTGGCCATTTGTAAACATTTCTTCAAAACTGCCACTGGCCCAGGAAATCATTTAAAATTTGGTATATTTTGCATTCATCGAGGTGAGAACAAAGAACAATACAGCACAGGCCCTTCGGCCCTCCAAGCCTGCATCCATCACATTGTCCTATCGAAACAAACCACCTCTATCCCTCTATTCCCCGTCTGTTCATGTGTCTATCCAAATAAGTCTTAAATCTCGCTAATGTAACTGCCTCAACCACCTCACTTGGCAGCGCATTCCAGGCCCCCACCACCCTCTGTGTAAAAACTTGCCCCGCACATCTCCACTGAACCTTTCCCCCCCGTTACCATGAACTTGTGCCCCCTTGTAATTGTCATTCCTGCCCTGGGAAAAAGCTTCCAACTGTTCACCCTAGCAATACCCCTCATAATTTTATAAACTTCTATCAGTTCGCCTCTCAGCCTCCGTCTTTCAATTTCTTTGAGGACCGCCAATGGAGCAACTTCAAACATTGGCTATCCCACAGAGGACATCAAGCATTTCTATGTTATTCAACACAAGCAAAGTTGTCAGCTTTGACCCAGTCAGTGAGTCCCAATCAGGAGGATTTGAGTACTAATCCCAGTCTGACAGTCCCAGTATCGGGGAAGTCTTGCACAGTCCAAATTCAGGTGAGGGTGTTAAACCAGAACCCCGTTTGCTCTCTCAGGGGTGGAGATAAAATATCCCATGGCAGTATTGGCAGAAAGAGTTATCTCCAGTTCCCTGGCCAATATTTATTCGTGAACTAGGATCACCAAAAAAAAATGATCTGGTCATTAATACAGTGCTGCCTTTGGGATCTTGCTGTGCACAATTTGGCTCCTGGATTTCCAACAATAAAGTAACTGCTATTCAAAAAGTGCTTCATGGGTTGGTAAGCCTCTTGCGATGCTTTGAGGTTATTAAAGTTGCCATATAAATACAAGTTATCATTTATCTTGTTAACAATTAATCACATGACTTTGGACAAAGTAGAAATTTGAGGTATTTTCTGTTGGATGTCATGTGGCTTAGTCTATAATATTGAGATGCCTTCCCAATGTCTATCAGACGTGGAGCCACTTGGAGCTTTTCCTCATACATTCAACAATGGTTAATAAAAACGGGTCAAGGACAGTACAAGAGAACATCACTGGCATCCATTTTGATAGGGTGATGAACTGAATTCTGTCGAGGAAGATGGGGAGTGGAGGTAGCGTGGCCCCTCAGGGGTGATCTGAGGATCCTGTGATCTGGTCAGATCCTATGGAGTGTCGAGGCAGGAAGCTGAGCCAATCAAGTGCAAGGGTGCGTATCCCGGGTCAGGGAGGGTCCTCAGTTGGTGCAGGGAGGAGTGTTGTATAGTTGCAAAGTTATTCTGTCTGACCCTATTAGTGTAAACACTTATTTATTCATTCGCAATAAAGTGTTTTGCTACTTCAGCCTCATTGAGTCACCCTCGATCTATTAATCATAGAATCCCTACAGTGCAGGAGGCGGCCATTTGGCCCATCGTGCCTGCACCAACAACAATCCCAGCCAGGTCTTATTTACCCTCTATTTACCGCTGACACTAAGAGGCAATTCAGCACGGCCAATCAGCCTAACCCACACATCCTTGGAGTGTGGGACGAAACCGGAGCACCCAGAGGAAACCCACGCAGACACGGGGAGAATACGCAAACTCCACACAGTCACCCAAGGCCGGAATTGAACCCGGGTCCCCGGCGCTGAGAGGCAGCAGAGCTAACCACTGTGCCATTATGCTAAATGTCCTAACATTTCCTTAAGAATTCTGCTTGACCTTTTTTTTGCCTTCACATCTCTTACCACACCAAAGGACGCTATATAAATGCAGGTTGTTAGTGTAATAGTGATGTAGAGAGATGGCTGGAGGGAAAAGGGAACAGAGCGACACTGCAATGATCAGCAATAGGCCGGGCTGCTGCTGGCTAAACTCTGAAGATGTCGCTCATTGTTATTTGTTGACTGGGCTTGTAAGTCTGTTTATGAACTTGACACCATTTAGCCCACACAACTGCTGGCTCATGATGACCTGCTCAAATCTACTAACTCTATTTCTGTTCTGCAATGTGATGTTCAGGAGAGGGGGCATGGGTTGGTGACAGTTCCAGAATGTTGATGCACCAGTGACATTTCTAGCACTGCCCATTGATTGGAAGCCCATTTGTCTTATTTGTGAAGATAGATGGAGTCATTTTGCCCAAGGGGTAGCTAACATTTTCCGAGGTTGGGTCGGGGAGAAGAGTTAACGTCACAAAAAAGAAGTGACCTTTGCAGAATCATTTTGCAACATTAACTCTCTGACCCGCACACTTCTGGCCAATATAAATAGATTATTGGCAGCTAACAGGAGTTAAACAAGCCACTTGCAACTCAATGTTTTAAAGCTCTTTTTTACAAAAAAGCTCGAGGGGGGAGGAGATTGTCCATCCAAAGAATATTTTTCAGCAAAAGTAGACTTGTAAACTACCTATTGCTATGAAAATGTGTTGTTATTGGTACAGAATATTTCAAACTTTACAGAAAATGATGGCATTGTCTTAGGTTATTCATGGAATCCCTACAATGCAGAAGACCATTCGGTCCATCAAGCCTGCATCTACTCTTCGACAGAGCATCTTACCCACGCCCTATCCTCGTAACCCCACATATTTACCCCACTAATCACCTTAATCTACACACCTTGGAACACTAAGGGGCAATTTAGCATGGCCAATCAACCTAACCTGTGCATCTGAATGAGTGGGCTCTCATACTTATAAAATTCTAACAGGATTAAACAGGGTAGCTGCAGGGAGGATGTTCCCGATGGTGGGGGAGTCCAGAACCAGGGGTCACAGTCTGAGGATTCGGGGTAGACCATTCAGGACGGAGATGCGGAGACATTTCTTTACCCAAAAGAGTGGTGAGCCTGTGGAATTCAAAACCACAGGAAGTAGTTGATGCCAAAACATTGAATGTATTCAAGAGGCGGCGAGATTATAGCACTTGAGGCGAATGGGATCAAAGATTATGGGGAGAAAGCAGGATTAGGCCAATAAATTGGACGATCAGCCATGATCGTGATGAATGGTGGAGCAGGCTCGAAGGGCCGAATGGCCTCCTCCTGCTCCTATCTTCTATGCTTCTATCTCTGGATTTATTCCTGATCCTTTTGATAGTTTCCAATACAGATTTATTTTTCGTTTCATTAAAAAAAAATGCCCTCCTTTGCCAATGACACTTTTCATTGGAAATAGTTTCTCCCATTTCCCTCAAAAACTTTTATAAATTAATTTCGAACACTTGCTTCATCTCCCTTTAACCATTCAACGTAACCATGCTTAATGTCTTATTATACACCGAAGGTACTCCATATTAGGCCGGAGTGTGTCCATTGTACATGGTTCACCAGGAGTTGGTGCTAAAGCATATTTCTGACAACATATCGCTTCATCCACAGCAGTTGAACGTGGAACAATTGCCATCCGCTTAATGAACATGCAGAGCAGCCAAAACCTGATGTAGGAGCAACCAATGATGTTGTCAGAAAGAGGAAACCCGAGGGTATAAAAGTTCCTGCAGAAATCTGCAGCTCCATCTAAACTAGGAACTCCAATCTTGAATCGGGAAACCTAAAACCAAATGTGGAGCTGTGATCAAACAGCAAGAAAGGACTCGTGGTGTACGGAAGAGCGATCATTATCAAGCCCACCTTTTATTTGACTCTTCACCAACCATTCTCAATTAAAAATAATGAAATGACAGCAGAAACTCATATTGTAATACAGACTAAAATGCATCATACTGATGCTATAAAGGAAGTCAGTATGTTTAAACATTTTGGTGTATCTTGTCTAATAATGCCTCCATTTTTAAATTCTCATTATGTTCAAACCCCTCCACAATCTTACTCTTCCCCAATGCTGGCTCATAGGATCGCTACAATACAGGAGGCGGTCATTGGGCCCATCGAGTCTGCACCGACTCTCCGACAGAGCATCTTACCCAGGCCCTATCCCCAGAACCCACTTATTTACCTTATTAATCCCCCTAACCGACAAATCTTGTGACATTAAGGGCAATTTAGCACGGCCAATCCACCTAACCTGCGCATCTTTAGACTGTGGGAGGAAACTGGAGCACCTGGAGGAAACCCACGCAGAGACAGGGAGAACATGCAAGCTCCTCACACAGTCATCTAAGGTCCCTGGCACTGTGAGGCAGCAGCGCTAGCCACTGCACCACCCGTGCCGTCCAGTATCCTCCTCCAGCTCTCTAACCCTTCGGGATCTCGGCAATCCTTCAACTCTGGTCTCTTGAACGTCCCCGATTTTCACTGTTACACTATTGGTGGCTGCGCCTTCAGCCTAGGCTCCGCCATTCCCTTCCTAAAGCTCACCACATGCAAACCTCGTGCTCTTCTTGGAAAAGCTCCTTAAAGACTACCCCTTTGACCAAGCTTTTGGTCACCTATCCCAACATCTTCGGTAACTCGGTCTTGCTGAATGACCTGCTCAGTTTACGTCCTTTGATTCGCACTTTACTAACAAGACATGTTCCTTCAATAAAACCTGCTCTTAGCAAATCAGATACACTGAGGTAAAGTTTAAGGTACCGGTATGAGTCTGACGATGGCTTTCGAGGGCATCCTCCTTCGAGAACTGTGCTCCACATTGGTCACAAACAAAGGCCTTTGCACCTGCTGGAAGCAGAGAGAAAATAACAATTTAGGACAAAAAGTTTTTGCAAAATGACAAATAACTGGGCTTCTGCCACATCCATCAGAGGAAAAGACAATCGTGCAAAAATCATTTAACAGCTGCAAGGCAGATGAACTGTGTTACACTGAGCAAGAGGCTCCAACAGGCAAGTGCCTAAACATCAATTGTTGACAATGTTTTCAGAGCATATTTCGGTTTCCAAAACTGTGCGTCATTCTGGCATCTCAATCAAATTGTTCATTTCATAGAACAGAATCCCTACAGCGCAGAAGGAGGCCATTTGGCCCATTAGGTCCACACCAACTCCAAAGATGTGCAGGTTAGGTTAATTGGTCATAAACTGCCCTTTAGTGTCAGGGAGACTAGCAGGGTAAATACGTGAGATTGCGGAGATAGGGCCTGGGTAGGATTGTTGTCGGTGCAGGCTCAAATGGGCCAAATGGTCTCCTTTTGCACTGTAGGGATTCTATGATTCTCTGACAGAGTATCCAACCCAGACCCTCTCCCTCACCGTATCCTTGTTTTCATTGAATCCCTACAGTGCAGGAGGCGGCTATTCGGCCCATTGAGTCTGCACCAACCAAGGCCCTATTCCCGTAACCCCACATATTTACCCTGTTAATCCCCTGACACTAGTGTCAATTTAGCATGGCCAATCAACCTAGCCCGCATCTTTGGACTGTGGGAAGAAACAGGAGCACCCCGAAGGAAACCCACACAGACACAGGGAGAATGTGCAAACCCCACACAGACAGTGACCCGAAGGCCGGAATTGAACCCAGGTCCCTGGTGCTGAGAGGCAGCAACGCTAACCACTGTGCTACCGTCTCGCAGTCACATTTGACAGTGGTTTAACACGATGGGTTGATGCCCACTGGCTAGATGATCATGACAAGTTCACTTTCAGTTTGAGTATCGCAATGGCCGAGAGACAGAGAGGAACAAAACTAAAAGGAGAGAAGGAAATTCGCAGCTGATCTATATACAGGTTGGACATGAACTCAATCCCGAGAGAAAAAGCTATTGCGTCTGCCACATAAAAAAGGACGAGTTTGCATTTACAAGGCATCTTTCGAGGCATCAGGATAATCCAAATGCTTTCGAAGCAACAAATTCCCTTTTGTAAATATAGCTGCTGCTGTAGTGTAGAAAACACAGCAACCAATTTGCACACAGCAAGCTCCCAACATCAGCAATCAGATAAATAATGCAATCAACTGTTTTTAATTATTAAGAGGTAATTATTGGCCAGGGCACTGGAGAGAAACTACCCTGCTCTTCAAAATAACAGTGTGGGATCTTTCACATCCACCCGAGTAGGCAATGAAGCCGATGTCTTGTCCGACAAGGCAGCATATCCTCCAATGGAGCACTCCTTCAGTACTACACTGCTTGTGCCACCTTAGATCGTGCGGCCAAATTGGCCTGAGCTTTGAACCTACCTGCTGCTGACTCACATTAGAGACACTTAACCACGCTGACAACAGGTCACTGATTCTAATCATTCAAAATATCCAGAAGGTAGTAAAGGCACCCCAAGACCTTATTCCTATTAAACTATAACTCAACTCAAAATCCAGCTCAGATACTCCGTAAATAAATTAAGAAAATGCTGCAAAAACTCAACATGTCTGGCAGCATCTGTGGAGAGAGAATAATGTTCCAAGTCCAATATGACTCTTCCTTCGAAGAAAATGCCGAGTTCACTCGTAGAAATGGTCAAAAGCTTTAAGGTTTTTAAGTGTCCAGATCACCAACAACCTGTCCTGGTCCCCCCATGCTGACAGTATAGTTAAGAAAATCCACCAGCGCTTCTACTTTCTCAGAAGACGAAGGAAATTTGGCATGTCAGCTACGACTCTCACCAACTTTTACAGATGCACCATAGAAAGCATTCTTTCTGGTTGTATCACAGCTTGGTATGGCTCCTGCTCTGCCCAAGACCGCAAGGAACTACAAAAGGTTATAAATGAAGCCCAAGCCATCACCCAAACCAGCCTCCCATCCATTGACTCTGTCTACACTTCAATCAATCTGCAAGCGGGTAATTCCCATGATTCACTGCATTTGGAGGCAGCTCTCCGTACCCTTGAGGGGCTGAATGTCCTTCCTTGTACCCTAGCAATGGACTTGGGGGGGGGAATTGTTTTGAAGTAGGGGGGGGGGGGGAGAATTGTTTTGAAGTAGGCCATTTTCCAAAGCCATATTTTTATTATCTCACCAATATTCACCTCATTAAACATATTCATTTATTGGACTGATTGGCACCATTCATAACGTGCCCACAATGCAGAGGGGAACACCCGAATGGACATTTGTTTAAATCCCCCTCTGCACAGCTGAGAGACCTTTAATTCAAAGCTGATGGAAGATCCTTATTCTGCCCAGCAACAGCACGAAGCTGCATTTTAAAACGGCCCTTGGCCAGAAGATCGGGATATCTGCGAGTCAAGACCTGGCAGTGGGATATATGGCACAACTGTACTGTAAATAAAATATTATGGGAATAAAATGGCCAAGGCAGGCAAAGAAACTTAACAAACCAGGATAAAAAGAATAAAAGATTAGATTAAATCCCCTACACACAGCAGGACAAAATGACATTAACATCTAATCTCGCAAGCATAGAATACAGACACAAACATCGGAGGTCGATTTAGATAAGGGGACACATCGAGAGGATAATGGGAAACACATTAAAACACCGGGGCAAGAACAGACAGTCCCATTAACTCGGACACACACCATACAGATGCAAATTGACAAAGTCTAACAAGGAACTTCCTGACCAGATAGGATACATATTCTTAGTGTTAATCTGTTCAAATCAAAACTGCCCGCCAAATCTTCAGGGCAGCAATTAAAGAATCCCGCCACTTTTTAGGTATTGTAAAAATGTATGAGCAAATGTTCCCGCTCAAATTTGGATTCCTATAAATATCCAGAGCGAATGTGTAACTGTTGAGATCAACGTGGCCAAGCCACTGTTTCTGAGCTGGCTACGCGGGTCTCCCTGGGATCCCAGTAATTGTACAATAAAGAAAAACACTTTGAACCTTGCCTTGAGACTCGACCCCTTGAATGCACTGGTACAAGGGATTTTTCCCTACAACATACTGAAGGGCGGCAGCAATGGTTAGCACTGCTGCCTCACAGGGTCAGGGACCCAGGTTCGATTCCGGCCTCAGGTCACTGCCTGTGTGGAGTTTGCACTTTCTCCCTATGTCTGCTTGGGTTCCCTCCAGGTGCTCCGGTTTCCTCCCACAGTCCAAAGATGCGTGGGTTAGGTGGATTGGCCATGCTAAATTGCCCCTTAGTGTCAGAGAGATTAGCAGGGTAAATGTGTGGGGTTACAGGGTTGGGGCAGGATTGTCGGTTCAGGCTTGATGGGCAGAATGGCCTCTGTCTGCACTGTAAGGATTTGATAATTCTATTCATGGGACATGGGCATCGCTGGCTAGCCGGCATTTATTGATGGAGATGCCGGCGTTGGACTGGGGTAAACACAGTAAGAAGTCTCACAACACCAGGTTAAAGTCCAACAGATTCATTTGGTAGCCAAAGCCACTAGCTTTCGGAACGCTGCCACTTCGTCAGGTGAGTGCGAGTTCTGTTCACAAACAGGGCAGATAAAGACACAAACTCAATCTACAAAATAATGGTTGGAATGCGAGTCTTTACAGGTAATCAAGTCTTAAAGGTACAGACAATGTGAGTGGAGAGAGCGCTAAGCACTGGTTAAAGAGATGTGTATTATCTCCAGAGAAGACAGTTAGAGAGATTTTGCAAGCCCAGGCAAGTCGTGGGCGTTACAGATAGTGTGACATGAACCCAAGATCCCAGTTGAGGCCGTCCTCATGTGTGCGGAACTTGGCTACCAGTCTCTGCTCAGCGACTCTGCGTTGTCGTGTGTTGTGAAGGCCGTCTTGGAGAACGCTTTCCTGAAGATCAGAGGCCGAATGCTCGTGACTGCTGAAGTGTTTCCCAACAGCAAGAGAACAGTCTTGCCTGGTGATTGTCGAGCGGTTTTCATTCACCATCAGACTCACCATGGACTACTCTCCGGAATCGCTTGCATTCTTGGACACATGCATCTCCATTAAGGACGGTCACCTCAGCACTTCACTGTACCGTAAGCCCACAGATAACCTCACGATGCTCCACTTCTCCAGCTTCCACCCTAAACACGTTAAAGAACCCATCCCCTACGGACAAGCCCTCCATATACACAGGATCTGCTCAGATGAGGAGGATCGCAACAGACACCTCCAGATGCTGAAAGATGCCCTCATATGAACAGGATATGGCGCTCGACTCATTGATCGACAGTTCCGACGCGCCACAGCGAAAAACCGCACCAACCTCCTCAGAAGACAAACACGGGACACAGCGGACAGAGTACCCTTCGTTGTCCAGTACTTCCCCGGAGCGGAGAAGCTACGACATCTTCTCCGGAGTCTTCAACATGTCATTGATGAAGACAAATATCTCGCCATGGCCATCCCCACACCCCCACTTCTTGCCTTCAAAACAACCGCACAACCTCAAACAGACCATTGTCCGCAGCAAACTATCCAGCCTTCAGGAGAACAGTGACCACGACACCACACAATCCTGCCACAGCAACCTCTGCAAGATGTGCCGGATCATCGACATGGATGCCATCATCTCACATGAGAACACCACCCACCAGGTACACAGTACATACTCTTGCAACTCGGCCAACGTTGTCTACCCGATACGCTGCAGGAAAGGATGTCCCGAGGCATGGTACATTGGGGAGACCATGCAGACGCTACGACAACGGATGAATGATCACCGCTCGACAATCACCAGGCAAGTGTTCCTGTTGGGAACACTTCAACGGTCACGGGCATTCGGCCTCTGATCTTCGGGTAAGCGTTCTCCAAGGCGGCCTTCACGACACGTGACAATGCAGAGTCGCTGAGCAGAGACTGATAGCCAAGTTCTGCACACATGAGGACGGCCTCAACCGGGATCTTGGGTTCATGTCACACTATCTGTAACGCCCACGACTTGCCTGGGCTTGCAAAATTTCACTAACGGTCCTGTCTGGAGACAATACACATCGCTAACCTGTGCTTAACGCTCTCTCCACTCACATTGTCTGTACCTTTAAGACTTGATTACCTGTAAAGACTCGCATTCCAACCATTATTTTGTAAATTGAGTTTGTGTCTTTATATGCCCTGTTTGTGAACAGAACTCGCACTTACCTGACAAAGGGGCAGCGCTCCGAAAGCTAGTGGCTTTGGCTACCAAATAAACCTGTTGGACTTTAACCTGGTGTTGTGAGACTTCTTACAGCATTTATTGCCCATCCCTAGTTGCCTGAGGCAGTTGAGAGTCAACCACATTGCTGTGTGTCTGGAATCATATGTAGGCCAGACCACGTAAGGATGGCAGATTTCCTTCCCTAAAAAGGGCATGAGTGAACTAGATGGGTTTTTTCCGACAATCGGCAATGGTTTCATGGTCATCAGAAGATTCTTAATTCCAGATTATTTTAAAACTGAATTCAAATTCAACCTTCTGCCATGGCGGGATTCAAACCCGGGTCCCTAGAACATCAGCTGAGATTCTGGATTAATATTCTAGTGATAATACCACTAGGCCATCGCCACCCCGCTATATAGATGCATTTATAGGGAAGAATGGCACAAAGTGAATTGCTCAGAGAGCCAGACATGATGGGCTGAATGAATGCCCTCTGTATGAGGGAGGAAAGAAGAAGAGATGGTGATGAGGTGAGATGAAGATAAGGAAATAAGAACACTTGCACTGACCAGTTGGTCCAAATGGTCGGTGTCTGCACTGTAAACTCCATTTATATCTACGCAATAATAAAAATCTAAGCTGAACCAGCCCTTCGTCAACGGACAGGAAATATCAGCACGGGCCCCAGTAGGTCAATGGTTAACCCTCTTCACGAACAGAAATGTCAGCTGAGTAACAGGTCAGTGGCCCACCCTCCGGACAAGGCCAAGAATAGAACGAGCAGCCCATTTGGGGGAAAAAAAAATTGGTCAAAATATAAACCATTTGATTGCTTTTCAGGCTGAAAATCAAAAAATGTAAGAGCGAGTCCAGAATCAAAATTAAACGTTAAGAGTTCTGAAACCGCACTGGCAGAATGTTAATATTGAAAAGGTGTGGCGTCTGTAGGTGTGATTATGAAAAGGATTCTAACGTGTACTGTGCTTTGTTTCTAATCCGGACTGTGGCTACAAGCAAAACAGGAAACTGCTTATCTGATCAGTCAGCCCAAATCTTTTAGTGAAAACGAGTCTACAAAGCACGAAAGTGGCAGCATGGTAGAAAATGGTCACCAAATGAAACCGTATCAAAAAAACCGTATCAAAAACAAAACAATGCAAAAGTTAAAAGCGTTCTTGTATTTGAAGTGCATTTTATGGAGGGTATTCAGAACAGCGGTTGTCATTTAGACCAGTAATCCTGCCCCTTCCTCAGAGTTAACTGCAGCCACTTACTAATTTGATGCCATACCAAAATTAAAAAAGGAAAATTAAGCTGCATTGTTTTCTCTCCCACTTCGACAGAAAACGTACCACCTACCCTGCACTGGTGTCAACTGTGACTCAACTGCTAGCACGCTTGTTGCTGTATTGGCAGGTTGTGAGTTCAAGTCCCAGGTCAGAGGATTAAACAGAAAGTCCAAACTGTCACTCCCAGCATTGTAACTGAGAGATCAGGGAGGAGACATTAAACCGAGGCGGACGTAGTTTAAAGTTTATTTATTAGTGTCACAGGTTTTACATTAAACACTGCAATGAAGTTACTAGAAAAATCCCCAAGTCGCCACACTCCGGCGCCTGTTCGGGTACATAGAGGGAGAATTTAGCCTGGCCAATGCACGTCTATCGGGCTGTGGGAAGAAACCGGAGCACCCGGAGGAAACCCACGCAGACACGGGGAGAACGTGCAGACACTGCACAGACAGTGACCCAGGCCGGGAATTGAACCTGGGTCCCTGGCGCTGTGAGGCAGCAGCGCTAACCACTGTGCCGCCCTAAAATGATCCACAGTGAATAATATCACTAAACCAGATGAACTGGTCATGACCTAGCTGCTGTTTGTGGGAGCTTGCTGTGCACAAACCTGGCTGTTACATTATCTATACTGCACTGCAAACAGTACTTGGAGTACACCCAATGTGCTCTATGGAACATTGAGGTCATGAAAGGTGCTATAGAAATGCAAGTTTTTTTGTTTCACTGGTTCTTGGATCCTGGTAAGAAGTCTCACAACACCAGGTTAAAGTCCAACACGTTTATTTGGCAGCACGAGCTTTCGGGGCACTGCTCCTTCGCAGCACTCCGAAAGCTTGTGGCTTGTGCTACCAAATAAACCTGTTGGACTTTAACCTGGTGTTGTGAGACTTCTTATTGTGCTTACCCCAGTCTAATGCCGGCATCTCCACATCTTGGATCCTGACCAGACTACAATCAGTCCTCGTGCCCCTCAGGCTTGAAGGGAGCGGAAAGGAGGGGGTGGTGTGTGTGTGTGTGTGTGTGAAAGTACAAAAACAATCAAGGGTCCTGTTCACCAAGTTATTGGAAAGTCTCTAATATGCATAGAGCTAACGTTTCGAATCTGGAGGATCCTTCATCAGAGCATAAATCTTCTGATTTTCTTTGCCCTTAGTTCTGACAAAGGGTTATCTAGACTTGAAAAGTTAGCTCTGTCCTCTCCCCACAGATGCTGTCAGACCTGCTGAGATTTTCCAGCTTTTTCTGTTTTTGTTTCAGATTCCAGCATCCGCAGTAATTTGCTTTTATCTAAAATATTCATGTTGGCTGATTCAGTCAGAGAATTTCTTCAATGGCCCAGAGTTCCAATAGGCTTCTGGAAGATGGTGGAGGTGAGGGGGGGTCATGGTGGATGAAGAATGCAGCTTTCTGCATTTAACCCTTCACCAAACAATACAAATGCTGTATTCACAAGTGCCTGATTAAGTTATTGGAAACTGCCTCAGGCAAGTATAATGGCGTGTGGATCAAAAGGATGCTGACAGACAATTCTTTGTCAAATAGAATACATTTCTTTAATGATGATAACTGGATAAAGGTGTAACGTCCTTTTGTGCATTTAGTCCCCAAGGTAGAGGGTAGATGATGCCATTTAGTAATTTCCCTCAACACTATTCAATTTCTATTTTTTTCATTTCTCAAAGAAACAAGTCCTAAAGAGTAAAACACTACAACATGAACATCTAAAAAAAAAACTATAATGTTCCCTTGAGGACCATTCCATTCATGCTCAGGTTTGAGCTCTTTGTAGAACACTCAATGATTCAGCGCAGGAGGATGACATTTGGCCCATTGTGCCGGTGCTAGCTCTTTGTAACGAGCTATCCAATTAGTCCTCCTCCACTCTTCCCCACAGCTTTGCAAGTTTCCCCTTTACACGTTTATCTAATTGCTTTTTGATAGTCATTATTGAATCTGCTTCTGCTGCCCTTTCCAGGTCATGCATTCCAGAACATCTCTCATTACATCACCTTTTCTCACCACTTGTTCTTTTTATCTGAAATTTTTGTCCTCTGATCACTAAAGACAGTGGAAAATCTCTCTCTTCTTTGCAACCAAAACGCTACATAATTTTGACTATCTCTGCCAAAATCTCCCTTACATCTCTCTGCATCTGGTTTTCCAATACGGCTCTGGTTATTGATTGTTTTAAGTGTAGCTTCACACCCACACGGTTTCCTCCCTCGGCGAATAGTGGGGAAGTGGTGGAAGGATTCCTGAGCTGATCATCAGCCTATTGAACTGTGTTAGGAATACTCCTTCCATGGTCAACAAGTCCTGTTGTTGGATTTGAAGCCAGAGTGTCTGGTCCAGTGGCAGATTTGCCACCACTGCACCACAAGGCCTTGTATTGATCCGTTGAAAGCCCTCTACTGCTTTCTCCCAAGATCAAAATATGCAACCCAACGCATTCTTCTGAATTGCAGCTTCAGTATCGTCTCCTGCTCAGAATCCTGGATTTTCTCATCTCCCTCAGTCTTTCCTCCCTCCCAAAACCATCAAGGTTCCAAGTCAAACCTCAGCACTGCCTGTTCACTACACTTACAACTTCAAACTTGCCCACTCATTTCAGCCTTGCTGTTGTCCCAAGTCATGAACCTGAATCCTTCATAAGAAAAAAAAAACCTAAAGGCTCTGAAGAAAGTACAAAAAAGAATGACAAAAACAATACCAGAGACAAGAAGTTCTAAGTATCAGGTGTGGCAATACTGCGTCTTCAAGAAATGCAGTTATATCATGTTTCTTGTGAGGGATATGTTTAAAATTCAACTCTGTTTACACGGTGCCAATTTGTCTGCACCAGGCAGCTCACATACTGAGAATGCAGGCTAATAATTGATCCTCGAAAACGGGGTATACGTTCTAATCTGAGTTAATTTATTTTTGTTTTTCCCGCTGCGGTTTCAGATTCAGGTTTTGATTAGGTTGATTGACAAGAGAGTCATGTGCTAATGGGAGGAGTTAAGCTTACAGGGAAAAGTAGGCAGGTTCTCATGGGCTTGAAAGAAGCATCTCTGCCTCTATCTCTCTGGAGGCTGTTGTTTTGGAGCTGTCAGATGATAGGTGTGTCTCTCTCTCACTAGAAATGTTCAAAGGCTGTAGGACTGTTAACAAGTAAAAACATGTCAGCCTGTGTTATTTGCTAACTGATTTTGAAGAGGAGTTTAAGTCGATAAGAGGAACAATGCTTAAATTGGAACTAATAGTGCTAGGTTAGCAGCTGTCATGTTTAAGTATTTCAATTGGTAAAAGTTAAGTTAACTAATTTGTTATAGGTAAACTGCATTGTTAAATAAAATTTGTTTTGATAAAAGCTGCCGAGTGTGTCAATAGGATCACACCCGGAGTGAAACGCCTTATTCTCATACTAATGCCAAAATATAAAAAATTGTTAGGGTCTAATTAACTTCATAATATACTTGGGGATTTCTGATTTGGTCCCTAATACTGGGAAGAGTGTACAGGCTGAACCTTTTCTCCAAGGCCAAAACTAGGGGCCATAACTAAAAGATTTAAAGAAATTCAGGAGAAACATTGGTTTGCATGTGGAACTCACTCTAAGGAGTGGCTGAGGTGTATAGTACAGATCCATTTTAAGTGAAGTGGAGTAAGCGGATGAGGAGGAAGGAATTAGAGGATATTGTAAATAGGGATGGGCAGCACGGTGGCACAGTGGTTAGCACTGCTGCCTCACAGCACCAGAGACCTGGGTTCAATTCCAGCCTCGGGTCACTGTGTGTGGAGTTTGCATATTCTCCCCGCGCCTGCGTGGGTTTCTTCCGGGTGCTCCGGTTTTCTCCCACAGTCCAAAGATGTGCGGGTTAGGTGGATTGGCCATAATAAATTAACCCTAGTGTCAGGGGGATTAGCAGGGTAAATATGTGGGGTTGTGGGGATAGGGTCTGAGTGGGATTGTGGTTGTTGCAGACTCGATGGGCTGAATGGCCTCCTTCTGCACTGTAGGGATTTTATGATTCTATGAATATGGGATGAGCAAAATTTGGAGCATGAATTCCAGAATGGATCTCTTGGGCCAAATTGCCTGCGTGTTAAACATTCCATGCAATTCTATGTTTTTTCTTATTCATTCGTGGGACATGGGCGTTGCTGGCTGGCCAGCATTTATTGCCCATCCCTAGTTGCCCGAGGGAAATTGAAAGTCAACCACATTGCTGTGGCTCTGGAGTCACATGTAGGCCAGACTGGGTAAGGACGGCAGATTTTCTTCCCTAAAGGGACATTAGTGACCCAGATGGGTTTTTCTGATAATCGACAATAGTTTCACGGTCACCAGTAGATTCTTAATTCCAGATATTTTTTATCGAATTCAAATTCCACTATGTGGCGGGATTCGAACCTGGGTCCCCAGAACGTTAGCCGAGCCTCTGGATTAATAGTCTGGTGATAACACCTCTAGGCCATGGCCGCCCTGTGATAATTCTATGCAATTTTACAAATGGCTTCTTCTCCAACAGAGAGAGACCAAATGAGCAAACAGATACTTTAAATGCCCTTTGCTGAAAGAAGCTCCACTTTGCAAGGAAAGTGGTTGATATAGCCATTAGTTTGGATTGATGTTTGGTTGTTTTTCTCAATGTTTGGCAGTCTACGTATAATCTAAAACAGCCTGAACAGATTTCTGAACTCGTGCCCTGGCGAACACAGAACCAATTAATTTGATTTAAACACTTAGATGAAAATAAAAGAAAATTTCCAATCGTTTTTTTTTTCACTGGGAATGGTTATACCAGTTCGGAATTTATTTGAGAGAGGAAGTCAAACTCGGAGATTTGGCGAGGATCTCCGATTCTAAAACAAATGGGACAAAAGGAGACTGGAGTGCCAAAATTATTCACACATGCTTTACTCCCAGCACCAGAAAGGCCTGCAGCAAAAAGATTTCAACAACCCCGATCCACCCGCAATTTAGCGCTGAATGGTCAATTTCACCCAGACGCAGGGCGGCCAACTCTAGGTGAAGACGGATAAGGGGCACTTTGCAATGGGGCTGAGAGAGGAGTGTGTGCAGACAAGACCACAAAAGCAGGGGAGGGGAAGGTCACTTGACAGCTTGGAACTCAAAACACCAACCTGCCATGGCTGACTTTGCAAAGAAAGCAAAAATCCGTGACAACACGAGTCCCAGGGAGGACTTTTCCAGGACAGTCATAGAATATACAAGAGCATATGATGTGGAGATGCAGGCAATGGACTAAGGTGGGCACAGTAAGAAGTCTCACAAAGCCAGGTTAAAGTCCAACAGGTTTATTTGGTATCACGAGTTTTCAGAGCACTGCTCCTTCATCAGGTGAGAAGGGCCACTCATCTGATGAAGGAGCAGCGCTCCGAAAGCTCGTGATACCTAATAAACCTGTTGTACTTTAACCTGGTGTTATGAGACTTCTTATAGAAAAGTACAGTCCAGGAACAGGCCCTTCGGCCCACAATGTTGTGCAAAACATGACGCCAAATTAAATTAATCCCTTCTGCCTGTCCTTGGTCCATGTCCCTCTATTCATGGCATATTTACCTGCTTATCTAAAAGCCCCTTAAATACCCCTATAGAATACAGAACAGTACACGGCACAATGGCACAGCGGTTAGCACTGCTGCCTCACAGCGTGAGGGACCCGGGTTCAATTCCAGTCTTGGGTGACTGTCTATGTGGAGTTTGCACGTTCTCCCCGTGTGTGCCTGGGTTTTCTCCGGGTGCGCCGATTTCCTCCCACAGATATCCAAAGATCTGCAGGTTACGTTGATTGGCCATGATAAATTTCGCCTTAGTGTCAGGGGGACTAGTAGGGTAAATACATGGGGTTAGGGCCTGGGTGGGATTATTGTTGATGCAGACTCAATGGGCTGAATGGACTCATTCTGCACTGCACGGATTCTATGATTCAGTCTTGGGAAGTCTGGGACAGTTGCTTGGATTGTTGTCGGTGCAGGCTCAATGAGCTGAATGGCCTCCTTCTGCACTGTATAAATTCTATGATTCAGTCCTGGGAAGTCTGGGATGGGTGATCACCCTGCCTGGGGAGATTCCAGGGTGGCTGGCAGGGAACAGAGCCTTCACGTTGGCAGAAAGCTTGAGGAGCAGAGGGCACAGAATTTAAAGTGAAGCTGAGCTGACACAAGCGAAAACTCTTTCCCGCAGCGAGTGGTTCAAATCAGCAATGCGTTGCCAGAGTGTGTGGTGGAGGCAGATTCAATCGTGGATTTTTTCCCCCCCCCAAAAGGAATTGGAGAAGCACCCAAAAGGAGAAAAAAAAATATCAGGAGTATGGGAAAACGGAGGCTAGTTAATTTGACCCTTGTAAAGAGCCAGCATGGATCCATCAGGCTCAATGGCTTTCTCCTGTGCTTCAACCATAGCATTCATTTGCTCCAAGCCATACGCGGGGTAGCAAACATTTTAAAAAGCACTGTAAATAAAGCTATTGTTTAGTAATAGAATGCAGTGCGTCATCTCTGCATATCTCCGAGGCATCAAACACTGTGGTAACCATTCCCATTTCATAGTTCTATATCGTACCAGTGCTTTACTCGGGTTTGGCTGGTTAGAGTAGGGCAGAGAGCATTTTACTTTACACTTCCATGAGAACTAAAACCTGTGCTGGGAATGTTCGATGCTAGCATTAGGAAGCTGCAATTTCTTTTTAAAAACTGTTTCGCTCCCAACACTTGAATCCTTCACTTTTGCACCAGAGTTGAGAAATGTCAATTAGCTGCAGTGCCACCTCCGCCATGGCATCTCAGTCAAACATCTGTCCTCCTCATTAATGCCATCCACATATGGTGACAAGATTATCTATTCCCCAAACCAAACTCCATGACTGTGGGCACAGAACTTCCATGGTTCTATTGAGTTAAACACCAGTTTAGCAATTCATTTTTCAGAAGATAACAGTCAAGTTAAACCCTAAAATCAGAAGGCTTACTGATATTACAGACGAATGGAATACGACCATAAGACATAGGAGCAGAATTAGGCCACTCGGCCCATCAAGTCTGCTCCGTCATTCAATCATGGCTGATATTTTTCTCATCCCCATTCTCCTGCCTTTTCCCCATAACCCCTGATCCCCTTATTAATCAAGAACCTATCGATCTCTGTCTTAAAGACACTCAATGACCTGGCCTCCACAGCCTTCTGCGGCAAAGAGTTTCACAGATTCACCACACTCTGGCTGAAGAAATTCCTCCTCATCTCTGTTTTAAAGGATCGCCCCTTTAACCTGAGGTTGTGCCCTCTGGTTCTAGTTTTTCCTACTAGTGGAAACATCCTCTCCTCGTCCACTCTAACCAGGCCTCAGTATCCTGTAAGTTTCAAATAGGATCCCTCCCCTCATCCTTCTAAACTCCAATGAGTACAGACCCAGAGTCCTCAACCGTTCCTCGTACGACAAGCTCTTCATCCCAGGGATCATTCCAAACGTTCTCAGGGAAGTGAAATACAAAGAGCAGATTAAACCATCAATGTAGTCCTTGCTATTCAGTTTGGCTTCCACTCAGCACTGACCTCTGTTCTCAGAATAAGACTGTTCTGTCTTACTTTTGCTATCCTACTTTTGCCACTATTAACACTTCTTCAGCCCCGAATGGCACCACTAACAGCCCCTTCATCTCATGGCCATGACATCTTTCTCCATCTTTCCTTAGCTCTGGTCCCTAACGGTGGCACAGTGGTTAGGGCAGTGCTGCCTCACAGTGCCGGGGATCCGGGTTTGATTCCTGGCTTGAGTCACTGTCTGTGCGGAGTCTGCACATTCTCCCCACGTCTGTGTGGGTTTCCTCCGGGTGCTCTGGTTTTCTCCCACAGTCTGAAAGACGTGCCGGTTAGGTGCATTAACCATGCTAAATTCTCCCTCAGTGTACCCGAACAGGCGCCGGAGTGTGGCGACTAGGGGATTTTCATAGTGACTTCATTGCAGTGTAAATGTAATCCTACTTGTGACACTAATAAACAAACTTAAACCTCAACACTGGGAAGAGTGAATAGGCTGAAGCTTTTCTCCCAAGGCCAAAACTCAGGGCCATAAAAAGGCCAGACATTCCATTCAGCTCCCCTCTCCAAGTATATAATTCTTCACATTTCTATCCAAGGGTCATCCAGACTCGAAACGTTAACTCTGTTTCTCTCTCCACAGACACTGCCAGATCTGCAGAGTTTATCCATCATTTTCTGGTTTTACTTCAGATTTCCAGCATCCGCAGTATTTTGCTTTTATTAAAATAAACCATCGGGTGGGTTTCTTCACCGAGAGGTGATAATGGAATAAAAACAGAAAAAACATTATGGGACCTCAAAGTCTCACACAAAGCTTTTTGATACCCCTGCAATATCAGGGAAATGATGGGGGTATGGGTGTTCCACAATAAAAGATTTCAAACGAAGGACACACCAGTTGATCAGAGGAGCAAAGTTTAGGGATATCAATAAGCTAATCAGTTTGGTGAGGTACTATACAGAGTCTATAAGTGCAGTTACCCTGTCCAGAGTTCAGTGGCCTCTTCAGATCACAGTACATTGACTGGTGGCAACTCCCAACTTCCTTGGCCTCTCCCCAGTCACATTGCTATCCCCAGAGTCTTGCACATTCTCAAGACATCCTTTCACTTTTGGGATTTCACAGAATCGCTGCAATGCAGAATGTGGCCACTCGGCTCAGCGGGTCCACACTGACTCTCCAACTGAACATTTTACCTAGGTCCAATCCTCGTAACCCCATATATTTACCCCGCTAATCCCCCTAACCTACACATCTTTGGACACTAAGGGGCAATTTAGCATGGCCAATTCTGCCTAACCTGCAGATCTTTGGACTTGATGTCCCAAGGACATCAAACAATGTATTTCAGCCAAACAGCCGCCAACTTCCACTCTGCAAACCCCCAGAAAACCAGACCTCTTGATGTTGGCTGAGGAATAAATATCGGTCAGGACAGTGAGGGGGGACTCGGTCAAAATCACACCACATAATCTCTTCCAGTCACCTGAGACATTGTAACATCTCACCCAAACGTCAGCACATCTGACAGTGTACCGTTCCCTCAGTATTGCAGTGGAGTTTCAGCCTAGATTATCTGACGTCTCTGGGGGTGGACTTGGAAATTTGATACAAACATACAAATTAGGAGTAGGCCACTCGACCCTTTGAGCCTGTTCTGCCATTCAATACGATCATGGCTGATCCAATTTTAACCTTAACTCCACATTCCCGCCTATCCCCATTTAGCTTTCACCCTTTCCTCATGAACAAAATGGGGTGGCAAGACGGGCTAGCACTGCTGCCCCACAGCGCCAGGGACCCGGGTTCAATTCAGGCCTCAGGTCACTGTCCGTTTGGGAGTTTGCACGTTTTCCCAGTGTCGGCGTGGGTTTCCTCCGGGTGCTCCGGTTTCTTCCCACAGTCCAAAGATGTACAGGTTAGGTTGACTGGCCATGCTAAATTTCCCTTTTGTGTCAGGGGGACCAGCTGGCTAAATATGTAGGGTTATGGGGATAGGGCCTGGGTGGAATTGTGCAGGCTTGATGGGCTGAATGGCCTCCTTCTGCACTGTAGGTGTTCTATGATTCTGTGAAAAGTCTATCTACCTCTGCCTCAAAGATATTCAAAGGTTTTGCTTCCACCATCTATTGAGGAAGAGAGGTCCAAAGATTCACAAACCCGAGAGAAAAAGTTTCTTCTCATCTTAGTCTTAAAATGGGTGACCCTTTATTTCTAAACAGTGAGTGACCTCTGATTCTAGAAACTCCCACAAGAAAACACCCTCTCCACATCCACCCTGTCACAATCCCTTAGGATTTTAAATGTCCCAAATTTGAAAAGTGCTCATGTAACCACAGCTGACTGATCGAGCCCGGGAATCATATTGAAAGATGTTTTTCTCCTGGGTTAGTCTCGAGATGGTGATGTTGCTGCCAAAAAGAGAGTCACTTTCCTGGCCATAGGCAGCGCCAGGGCAGACCAACAACGCAATTTTCCACTCGTAGGTTTACAAACTAACTTCCCAGCTACGAGGGAGGATTTGTCACGAAACAACAATTTGATTCTGTCTTCCAATTTGGCAATGCACAAAATTAGGCATTCGCAGTGGTCTCTGCGGCCATGGGTAAGATTGGCACGGCAACTTATTACAGATCTGATTCCACTGCAGGCAATTTTATCCCATAAAAGTTAATCTGCGTGCATCACTCACAAGTGGAAGATCACAGAGGGAACAAAGTATCTTGTTGTCAGTTGTATTTTAGGATTTTGTATACCAATCTTCTCTTCCAATGGTCCAACTGAAACCCCTTACATTCCAGATTTACCCTTGATGGAGGAGGATTAACTGTGACGTTATCTTTAATAGTTTGTTAAATTGGATGTGATTGCAATCCCCACTTCAAAATATTTGTGAAAGTAAAAGACTTAATTAACAAAATGTGCCGTCTCAGACTTGCAAATTCTTTCAGGCTCTCCTTCGCAACCAGGGTTTGTTTTTGAGGAAGATAAAACTCCAGAACTGTTTCAGCTTCCTGCTTTCAATCTGCTGGGATCAAACCCAACACTGCAATTACCTCCTTTTCGAGTCTACTCTTCAGATATAGAGAATTGTGGATTAGATCTAGCTATTGGCAGCAAAGTGATGAATGACACAGAATAATGATCTTCACAAAACCGAGAAGTTAATAATATTCAATGCGGCCACTTATATAATCAAATAATCCAATTAATTCCCTATTCCAAGTAACTGCTGTTAATTCAAATAAGAAAAAGGCGTCACTTGACAAAAGGACACCAATTCACATTGGAGGACATTGATCTTATCAAAATACTCCTGCGTTCTCAAGCATGGAGGCAGTTGGCTCCCAATATGGCAAGAATAAAAAATGCTGGAATATATTTCAGTTTCCAGTATCCGCAGTATTTTGCTTTGATCAAAAAGGCAGATTATCTGGTCATGATTGCATTTCTGTTTGTGGGAGCTTACTGTGCACAAGTCATCTCCCTTCCCTCCAACAGTGATCGCACTTCAAAAGTACTTCACTAGAAGGACTTTAAGGTGTTTCGAGGTGTAATACAAATGTGCATCTGTCTTTTTGAGCTGTGCATTATAGAGTATTCTCCTCAAGATGTAAATTCTAATGTTGCGAGAACCTATCTTCTCCAACAGAAATGTCTGATCCAATTCCTTAACTTATCAGTACTCAAATCAGCTGCCACTAGCACGGTGGTACAGTGGTTAGCACTGCTGCCTCACAACGCCAGGGACCTATCTGTGTGGAGTCTGCGTGGGTTTCCTCCGGGTGCTCCAGTTTCCTCCCACAGTCCAAGAATGAGCAGGTTAGGTGGGTTGGCCAGGATAATTGCCCCTAGGTGAGTAGGTTAGCAGGATTAGCGGAGTAAATGCGTGGGGATAGGGGTTGGCAAGATTCGGTGGGCTGAATGGCCTCTTCGATGAAATTTTTACTTACAGCCGACTTCACGTCAAGTCGGCAATCATTTGAGTTATCAATAGTTCTCCCTATCTGAAATCAGGAATGAGATATCCAGAAGTTTGTAATGGATGTTAGTCAAATTATATTTACTTTTATTTGTGAAATAAATATTGTCCAATTCCAAACATTGTGATAATACTCAATCACATTTTCATCTCTTCATCCTTTGATTTACAAACGAGAGAACGGAAAGCAACCATCATTGCCATTCCATTAAAATAAATTCCTTTTAAACAGCTGACTCGCCAAGATAATAATTGTCACCTGGTTCTTGCTCCTTCTCCCAACTCTACTTTCCAACCTCTCTGTCACTACCATTCTGGTCTCTATTTTATTGATTCACTGGTTCTGTGGGTACAAGTTAATCACCTGTGAAATTTTCCACATAGAAACACAATAGGCCGCCCTGTGTAGATTGATCAGGAAAGCTGACTTTTACTGATTAGTCCCAATGAACTGACCAGAGTCCTCATGCCCACTTTCAAATCCCTCCACTGCCTCCCTCAATCCTACCTCAGTGACATCCTCCAGTCTCGCATCCCCTGAAGGCTCTTCCACACTGCATTCCTTCCTTGTCCACCATCTATGGCCAATATGCCTCTTCCCAATTCTCCCTACTTCGCCTCCTCCACCAAGCTTTCGGAGACCTTAAAAACCCACTCTTCAACCAGGCTGGTGGTCCTCCCAGCCTTCTCCATTGTCCCCTTCCCCCCAGCCCAGGTCCTCTCAATATTAAAAACTTAGGAAGCAACTTGGAAATGAAGAGCAATGTAGAAATGAAAGTTATTGTTCATATAGCCTAGCAACACGATCTGGTTTTGGAAATGCCTATCTGAACACTCTTCCCATGGCCCTGACTCGTAGACGATATTCTACTCGTATGACAACAATACCTTCAATTCTTTTGGAGTAAATGGGCAGTTTTTTTTAAAAAATGGTGGCACAGTGGGGTTAGCATTGCTACCTCACAGCGTCAGGAAGCTGGGTTCAACTCCCGGCTTGGGTCACTGTCTGTGCGGAGTCTGCATGTTCTCCCCATGTTTGCGTGGGTTTGGAAGAAAAGAATCATAGAATCCCTACAGTGCAGTAAGAGACCATTCAGCCCATCAAGTCTGCATTGAATTCCTGAAAACGCATCCCCACCAGGCCCTCCCTTCCACTCTACCCCCATAACCCAGTGCATTTACCATGACCAATCCCCTTAAGCTACACATCTTGGGACACTAAGGGACAATTTAGCATGGCCAATCACGCTAACCTACACATCTTTGGACGCTAAGGGGCAGTTTAGCATGGCCAATCCACTTAACTTGCACATCTTTGGAGCATGGGAGGAAACTGGAGCACCTGGAGGAAATCCACACAGCCACGGGGAGAACGTACAGACTCCGCACAGTCAGGAGCAGTAAGTATGGAGCAGACATGTTCAAAAAATAAATAAAGTTTCTACACATGAAAACTGGTGCTCAGAGATATCAAATATAACACAGGAGGTAGTGACGGTTGGGGGGGGGGGGGGGGGGGGGGGGGGGTTTGTATATAGATTTATGTGGATTTGCTACATCCAACCCCACAGTGGAAATTGTTCAGAGCCTTTCACAAGGCACATTAATGTTTGGAATGGGATCCTTTAACAGAATCCAACTCTGGTTCAGTGGGTGGAACGCTTGTCCAGGAGGTTGAGTTTAATTCCCACTGCAAAGGCACAAGGGCAAAGTCCAGGCTGAAACTCCCAGTGCACTACTGAAGGAGTGCCACACTGTCAGAGGTGCTGTCTTTCAAATGAGATATTTAAATGGAGGCCTCATCTCTCTTTCCAGGTGGATAGGACAAGTCCTGTGGCACTATTTCCAACAGCATGGGCATTAAACACAATGTCCTAACCAATACTTATCCCTCAATTATTACAGATTTATCTGCTCATTAGGAGAGCATGGTGGTTAGCGCTGCTGCCTCACAGCGCCAGGAACCTGGGTTCATTTCCAGCCTTGGGTCACTGTCTGTGTGGAGTTTGCACGTGTCTGCGTGGATTTCCTCCGGGTGCTCCGGTTTTCTCCCACAGTCCAAAGGTGTGTGGGTTAGGTTGATTGGCCACGCTAAATTGCCCCTTGTCAGAGGGACTAGCTACGGTAAATGCATGGGTTACAGGGATAGGGCCTGGGTGGGATTATGGTCCGTGCAGACTCGATGGGCTGAATGGCTTCTTTCTGAACTGTAGGATTTTATGACATAAATGTAGATCTTTCTTTATCCTCAGGATCTGATGTGTATTTCCTGTTTGTATTTCACATTCCCCCAATTTTTAATCACTTTCCCTTTTTATCCTAACTTCCATGCTACTAAACTGGAACCCGCAATGTGTTTAGCTTAGAACAGAATCCTTTCGAAAATAGTTTTCCAAAAAGCTTAAAAAGGGTCAAAGAGAAAGATACGCTGGCAGTGCGGATTGTGCTCCAAGCTGATCCTCCCTCGACAGATATGGTCTTGGCTCAGATTGCGAATGGTCAAATAGGAAAATCCTGGCTGGGCCTATGGGAATGCACCCCATTAGAAATCAGTGCCTTCAGCAGATGTAGGGGTTCAGTTCTCCCTCAAGTCGTACATTCAAGCATCTCTGCAACCAGCTGTGATTAGCTGGATCAGCTTTTGACTCGAGGTTGCTGCCAAGCTCAATCACCTCAGCCAAGACAGCGAGATAGATCCCGGTTGGGAAAAAAAACAAAACTGGGATGAATTCTCAGCTCTGGCCCAACTGGGGTCATAGAGTCTCTACAGAGCAGAAAGAGGCCACTGAGTCTGCAACGACCACAATCCCACACGGGCCATATCCCCATAACCCCACATATTTACTCTGCTAATCCCCCTGACACTAGGGTTAATTTAGCATGGCCAATTTAGCATGGTCAATCCACCTAACCTGCACATCTTTGGACAGTGGGAGAAAACCGGAGCACGCAGAGGAAACCTACGCAGACACGGGGAGAACGTGCAAACTCCGCACAGTCACCCAAGCCGGGAATTGAAACTGGGTCCCTGGCACTGAGAGGCAGCAGTGCTAACCCCTGTACTAGGTTAGACCCCACTTGGAGTACTGCGCGCAGTTCTGGTCACCTCATTACAGGAAAGATGTTGAAGCCATTGAAAGGGTGCAGAGGAGATTTACAAGGATGTTGCCTGGATTGGGGGGCATGCCTTATGAGGATAGGTTGAGGGAGCTTGGTCTCTTCTCCCTGGAGAGACGAAGGATGAGAGGTGACCTGATAGAGGTTTACAAGATGTTGAGAGGTCTGGATAGGGTAGACTCTCAGAGGCTATTTCCAAGGGCTGAAATGGTTGCTACGAGAGGACACAGGTTTAAGGTGCTGGGGGGTAGGTACAGAGGAGATGTCAGGGGTAAGTTTTTCACTCAGAGGGTGGTGGGTGAGTGGAATCGGCTGACGTCGGTGGTGGTGGAGGCAAACTCGTTGGGGTCTTTTAAGAGACTTCTGGATGAGTACATGGGATTTAATGGGATTGAGGGCTATAGATAGGCCTAGAGGTGGGGATGTGATCGGCGCAACTTGTGGGCCGAAGGGCCTGTTTGTGCTGTGGCTTTCTATGTTCTATGTACTACCCATGCTGGAGTTTTTGCTCCACATGTACCTCCTACCAACTTATTTCATCTCTACCTGACAACATAACCTATTCTTCCTCCCTCGTGTGTTTATCCAGCTTCCCCTTAAATGCATCCAGGCAGTTCATCGCAACCATTTCCCATGGCAGAGAGCGTTCCCCATCCCCCACCACTCTTACCCTGAACGTTTGGTAAATAAACCGGGCACACACAAACCATCAAGAAGGGTGTGTGTGTGAGAAATGGATGAGTGGATAATGCAAGGAAGGGTAAATGTTGACCCCCCCCCCCAAAAAAAAATAAAACTGTGCTCCTTCGAGGGGGACAAAATGTTCTAAAGCAAGGGGACAACAAAAGAAAAGGAGTGTGTGAGCGCACGGGTTTAAAAAATCTCTCATTTGAATCAGAATTATGACAGAATGCAAGCCCTCTTTTAAAAAAAAAACGATTATTTATTTGAAGTGTAATCTTGGCAGCATTGTACGCAGAAATCTGGAAAATTCTGGATCATGCTTGTATAATATTCCTCGAGTTTTTAATTGTGATGAAAGAGGAAAACAGCACTCCACCTGCACGATGTTGTGCAATATTTGCCTTTTATGAGGAAGTACATTCTGTACTATGACACTGCACCAAAAAAAGCATTGGGGCTAGTACAGTGAGTACAGACACTGGGCACGCCACACTGCACTCTGCTATTTATTTACATTGTCTCTTATCGGACTTCAAGCTTGTGCCAATTTCGAAAGGCCAGGACTGAGTGTTCTTCCCCTCTCTGGAGTGTCAGTGGTGGATTTTTTTTTCAAGCAAAATATAAACATGGCTCAGAATGCCAACATTCCTAAAAAAGTGCAGAGGTTGACTATGCAATTGTTTTCCCAAGTGCTTTATAGGTTAAAATACCAGATGCAGAGCACATACGTGACTGAAGAATGCCTGCTTTAAAATAGAGATAGAATCCTTTTGTTCAGTGTTTCCCTGGAGTCAAGAGGTTCGGGGTCATTTCCGCGATAAATCCGCTTTCTTCTTTTTTTAAAGTGTAATTTTATTGCTCACTTCTAGAAAAATATTTCATGAAAAAAATGTATTCCTTAAAATGTCTTCCTGTGGCTCTTGAATCGGGGCCAAGAAAAGCCTTGTTGCCAGATTGGAATCCTTCTCTCACCTCCAGTTTCCGACTCTTGCTACTTTTCTTGGCTTGCCCCGACTTTAATCGATGTTGCTGTCCTCTGAAATTTCCTCAAATCGTTCCGAGCACCAATCGCACTCGTCATTGTTCCTGTACATCCTGCCTCTGGCGAAGCTAAATTCCTGCTTGATCTTCTGCTCAGACCCTTTCTTTCCCAGAATCCCTTTGCACCGTTTATCACCCTATCAACAGATTCTTCAAACTCATACTGGCTTTAAGCGCCCCTTCCCCCACCAGGTAGTTTTTGGCATGGGTGGGGTGGGGGGGGGAGCCCACCACTTTCCTACTCACCCCTCAAGCACACCCCCATAACATGGTAGGTGGGCAGACATAAAATACGTAGGTGGGCATAAAAATTCCATGCGCCCGTTTTGAAAAGCAGGAGCATTTTCCTCACTTTCTTGGCAAATATTTATCCTTCAACCAACATCACAGATTATCTGGTTTCACATGTGGGGGGAGCTTCCTGTGAACAAATTGGCCGCTGCATTTCCTGCCATACATTGGGGCTTACATTTTGGCTACAATACATTTTTGAAACATTCTGAAATATAGAATCATATAAGGTAAGTGTAGGCCATTCAGCCCTTCGAGAATGCGCCATCATTTAATGATCTCTCAACACCTCTCCTCATACCCCTTGACACCTTTAGAGTCTAGAAATGCATATATATATATATATATATAAAAATAAATACATAAAAATGATTAATATACATTGTGAATAGCTGGGGCCCAAAGCACTGATCTCTGCGGGGCATGACTAGTCACCATTTCAAAAAAGATCCATTTATTCCTACTCTCTATTTGCAGTTTGCTAGCCTATGTAGTATTTCCAGGCATCACGAACTACAGACTAGGCTTCCCATGGTCAATGTGACATGCAGCTAGGGACTTCTTCAGGGAGTCCTCAGAACTTTGTTGTGGGGCCCTTTTGTTCTGTTTGCCAGTCGTCAATCCTCGATACACCGTGGTCTTGGGCAGGCGACTGTTGTCCATCCAGGCACCCACCCAATCCAAAAGAGAAAATGCTGGAAAATCTCAGCAGGTCTGGCAGCATCTGCAAGGGGAGAAAAGAGCTGACGTTTCGAGTCCAGATGACTCTTTGTCAGAGCTCCTTTTTTTTTTGTGGGCTTGTAATGGATATTGGTAGGTAGTCTATTGCTGGAAATGTGGACAGAAAGGTCAAGGAAGGGAAGGGAAGTGTCGGAGATGGAGGGGTGGAAACTGGAAGCGAAGTTGATGAATTTTTCCAGGTCCAGACGAGAGCATGAAACGGCACCAAAATGGTTATCGATGTACTGGTAAAGGAGTTGTGGGAGGAAACCTGGGTAGGTCGGCAACAAGGAATGTACCACATATCCCATAAAAAGAGCTTTGACAAAGGGTCGAATGGACTCGAAACGTCAGCTCTTTTCTCTCCTTACAGATGTTACCAGACCTGCTGAGATTTTCCAACATTTTCTCTTTTGGTTTCAGATTTCAGCATCCGCAGTAATTTGCTTTTACTCACCCAATCCAAATGACTTCACTTAAGGATGGCCTTGATGCTGGAGATGTTAGCTGTTTCTGGGACTTCATTGTTTGCGATGCAGTCCTACAGCGAATCTGGAGGATGTTACAGAGGCAGCGCAGTTGGAAACTCTCCAGAAGGCGTATCCAACAGCAGTTACAGGACTCAGGGCTCAGTGCCATCCAAGAGGCTACCGAGGACTACAGCTTCGTAGACTTCTGAATTTGCCCAGTTAGGGGAGGCAATGGTATGTCATTGTCACTGGACTAGTAATCCAGAAAGACAAGGCAATGTTCTGGGGATCCGGGTTCAAATCCCAGCGTGGCAGATGTTAAAATTTGAACTCAATAAAAATCTTGAGTTAAAAGTCTAATGATGACCATGAAACCATTGCTGATTGTTGTAAAAACCCAGCTGATTCACTAATGTCCTCTTGGGGAAAGAAATCTGCTGTCCTTACTTACAGTCCCACAGCAATGTGGTTGACTCTTAAATGCCCTCCGAAATGGCCTAGCAAGCCACTCAGTTCAGGGCAATTAGGGATGGGCAATAAATGCTGACCCAGCCAGTGACATCTGCATCCCATGAACGGATTTTTAAAAAAAATCAGATGTTGAATGTTGTAACTCCCAGAATGAATAAACTAACTGACACACCAAACAACTCGCCATGCCCTTTCCTCCAGATAGACACATGGCAAAGCCGCTTGCATGGTACGTGGTGGTGGTGATAATGTTCTTTTCTTAATGCAGCAGCCAATAGCCACGTGTCTGTACACAGAGCTGTGTAAGCACAGCTTTCCATTGGAAACTTTATCTAATTTATGAGGTAATTTCTGTTGATCTCATTTCTGTGATCCATCCTGTACAAAAGTCACCTCGATGAGCCTCTTTCAAAACAAAGAGAGGACACGGGATGCCTCATTAACTTCTCGCAAACAGATTTTGCAATGTTCTGAAATGTCCACCACCAGCTATTCTGTTATGATTTTGGATCATCGCCCAGTAAACCCTTAGTCAAGTGGACCATTGACATATGCAGAAAAACAATATCCAAAAAAAACCTCAATCCTTCATTCCTTACACTTCAATGGAAACCTCATTGAAAGGCTAAATTCTATTGGAAAAGAGGCCAAGACTGCAAGAGTGAAAAGTGAAATGTGTTAAGTCAGGGTTCGCTTGACACCAAGATTGAGTTTCAAATTCAGCCTAACTGGAGGAGGAAGGAAAGACTTAAAAAGTAGGAAGTTGCACAATTTTGAGGTCTTGGGAAAGAATGATTTAAGAATTAAGAGACTCAAAGTTTTGTGATTGCAACATAACAATAGAAGGCTTCAATTATCTTTGGTGTATGAAGAAAGAAAATGGTCCAAAAGGAGACTATACAGCAGTGCAACAGGCATTTCCATTGGACACCTATTAAAGTTCACGTTAGAAATTTCAGGTGTGCGAACCTGTGTGACCACAGTAGCTCCACCTTTGCAAACAAAAGGACTATCAAATGGCTCCCCAAGTCCATGTAGGTTGTTTCCAGCAAATACCCATTTCTACCAAACCATCTTCTGGTTAGGTGAAAATGGAAACAAAGAAAGGCTGGATTTACCAAAGACATAAATGAACAGCTTAGGATTTATATAGCCTCTTTAATATAGAATGATCCAAGACATTTGACAGGAGCTTTAAGCAGATTTGGCACAGTGCCCACGGTATGAGATAGCGTACATTACCTAAAGCTTG